>NW_024498573.1:15094403-15157917 GCF_017590055.1 Onychostruthus taczanowskii | reverse complement strand
CACCACCTCCCCATTCTCCAACAGCCCCCCGACGCCCCCCACCCCAACTCCACCGCCGGAGCGCCCCGGGGGCCGGCACCGACCGGCGGTCCGGGAGCCGCCGCGCTGCGGGCAGCGCTGCCGGGAGCGGCGGGGGCTGCCCGGGCGCCGGGAAGGGGACAGGAGGGGAAGGGAGCGGGGTACGGAGGGGAGGTCAGCACCTGCCCGGGGCCGGGGCCGGGGCCGGGTAGCCGAGGCGGGCTCGGTGCCTCGCCGCCGCCGCACACCCACCTCCACATCGCCGCTCGCTCTGGGAGTGCGCAGCCCCCGCTCCGCGCTGCACGGCGCTGCCGCCGCCGCCGCCGCTGCCCGCGGCTGCCGGCAAAACCCGGACCGGACCGGGCCGAGCGCCCCGCGCCGCCGGACACCGCGACACGCCGCGACACGACACGCCGCGCGCGCCCCCCGCCGCCCCGCGCGCGCGCCGCCCGCACGGCCAACCCCCGGCTCGCCCGACCCCCATCGCCGAGCGGCTACACCCATCCCCGGGGCACTGCCGCCCCCACGGGTGTCACCCCGCTGAGCCGAGCGACAGCCGACCCCGCGTGGGGACACAGTGTGACCCTCGTGTCCCACCCACCCCCACGGGGTTTATCCCGCTGTGACCCCGTGTCTCATCTACCCCCCCGTCACGGGTGTAGCCGTGCCCCCCCGCCCCCGTGTCCCAGCTGCCCCCTGCGTGTCACCGTGGTGTGTCCCCTCGTGTCCCGGATTCCCTCATGGGTGTCACTGTGCTGTGCCGTCCGTGGGCTGCACACGCGGGTGTTGCTGTGGTGCCCTCCGTGTCCCAGCTGCCTCCCCCCGAGTGTCACCGTGGTGTCCCAACCCCTCATGTCACACAGGGATGGGATTGGAGTGTGTCCCCCGTGTCCCATCCAGCCCCACGGATGCCATCCTGTTTGTACCCCCTCCATGTCCCACCTGTCCCCCACAGGTCTCCCCACTGTGCACCCGTGTCCTAGCCGCGCCCATGGGTGCCGGCATGATGTCCCCTCCACCTCAGTGTGCCCCCCCCAGTCCCCAGCCATCCCCAGTGGGATGTCACCATCCTGTCTCTGGGGTGTCACCCAACTGTGCCTCCTCCCTCCCCGCTGTTCCCCGAGGGGTGACACCCCCATGTGCACTCAGGATGTTCCTCATCCGTCTGTCCCTCTGTGGGGTGCACATCCCACCTGTGTCCCACCCCTTGTCCCCAGCGCGGGGTGTCCCCCTGCAGGTCCCCCATCCTCTGCATCCCCTCTGGGGTGCCAGTCCCTCTGTTCTCCCCTCCGTGGGGTGCCCACAGAGCGTTCCCGTCTCTCTGTTCCCCCGTGGGCTGCACTGGCAGAAGATCCCAGAAGAAAGAGTCACCCCCGGTAGCCGAGGTGCAGCGGAGGGGACTGCGGGGTGCAGAGCTCCCCATTCCCCCCGCGGGGAAGGATCGCTCTGGGGGGGAGGAGCCCCAGCCCCGGAGCCCCGGAGCCCCAGGCTTGCTGCCGCCACCGGGAGGGACCTCACGGTCTCACAGCGGGACATCGCTGAAATCCCCCTGAATAAACAGCAAATAATCGATGGTCCGATAAGTCAGCTGGAGGGAGGGGACAAATCCCGAGGTTTGGCCCCGCGGCGGGAGGGGGGGATAACACTCTTGGCCCAGAAGTTTCCTGCTCAACTTTTTGCCAGAATTTTTTGCTTCTGAGGGGGAGAGTTGTTGTTGGGTTTGGTGGTTTTTTGGGGTTTTGGGTTTTTTTTGTTTTTTTTTTTTGTTTTTTTTTTTTTTTTTTTTCTCCCCTTGGAGTTGTGGGCACTGAAATATTGGAAGTTAAAAAAAAAAAAAATCCTTAAATCCCCGCTCCTCAGCCGAGAGCAGCTTTCCAGGGACAAACAGCCCAAAAAAAAACCCACCACCCCCAATTCCTGCAGCCTTTTCAGTTGCCAGCAAAATACCCAAACCCTCTCAAAAGCAGAAACCCTGGCAAAAATGAAACTGGGTTTGTGTTGCCGTTGATTTTTTTTTTTTTTCACAGGAATGCGAAATCTCTTCCCACCCCGCTCCCGCCTCGAAATGAAACAAAAAAATCCGCGATGGGGCGGGGGGTGGGGGGCGAGCGGCGCGGATGCGCTGTTTGTATTTGATCCACGTCTCGTTAATTATGCGCCTCTCGCAGATTTAGCCACCGGGATTTGCAACCGCGGGTGCTGTGACGATGCTCCAGCTTCCCAAAAAATCTCCCTCCCGGGTGGCAGCGATGGGGGAGCGCGGTCCCATCCTCCTAAGCACCCTTTCAGCTCCTCTGCTGGCCCTCTCAATGTGTCCCCGACGTGCCTCCCTCCACAATTCAGCTTCTCAGCCCCCCCAAAAAAAGGCGCAGAGGAGCCTCGTGCCTGGCACACGGGATGAGGGTGGCACTGGTGACACAGGAGAAGGGACAGCATCCCACCAGCACCACTCCAGGTGACACTGCCCAGCGTACAGCACCATCTCACCCACGTGGGCTTCACCAAGGGCATTTTCTTTGCCTGTTTTTGGCTATTTCTAAGGACCTGACACAACCCCCTGATGCCAGCATGAAGCACACAGTGTTGATGTCCCCTTTGCCAAGGCAGGCCTGTGGCAGTGGCACCTGGAGTTTGCCACCCACTGAAGGTCCCCAAATGCAGCAGTATTTCTCTTCTCAGATTGTTTGGAAAACTTACATGTCAGCAAACCACCTTTATTGAGGTCTGGGATCCTCCAAGAGAAGGGAAACTGAGGCACAAAGCCAAGCTGGGACTTGGTGACAGCAACAACAGCCAAGCTGTGGCTTCAGCCCAGTGTCCCCAGCCAACCTCCAGGCTCCCCAGTGCTCCCACTGCCCAGTCCCCAGCTCTGCAGCCACAGGGAGCCCCCCAAATCCAGAGGAGGGTCCCCCAGTGCTCCCAGACGGCAGATCCCCACAGCACAGGGACAAGGGACACAGTCCCTGAGCCCCCACTCTGCTACTGGAGCCCTTTCTAATGGCATCTGGGGGCTGTGGGGAACAGGAGGATGAAGATGGAGGGCAGAGGGGACTGAGATGGAGGACAATGAGGATGAGGATGAAGAACAAATGGGACAGGAAGGGAGGGTGACAGGGCAGGATGGAGAATGGTGAGGCCATGGTTGGGAGGCAAGTGGGGCAAGGTTGAAGGGTGAGCAGAATGGGGCAGGGATAATGGGATAAGGGCAAATGGGACAGGGGTGAAGGGACAGAGAGACAGGAGAATGATGGCGCCAGGGATGGAGGAAACAGGGTGCAAGGACAGGGGATGGGGACAGATGGCAAGGGGACAGGGCAGAAACCTGTCAGCAAACAGCAGCACTGCCCCTGCTCGCTGCCTGCCAGAGCCAGGGCCAAAATCTCCCTCACAAATGCTGGGCTTCGGGCTCTGGCAGTGGGGTCTGCACTGCCCCTCCCCAGTGGGGGAACAAATCCAGGAGCTCTGCCCAGCTCCAGGAGAAGAGCCAGGAATAACTGAGGTGGGACATGGAGGTGTCACAGAGCAGCCTGACCCTGCAGCAGTGAGGGGGGGTCACACAGGTCCATGTCCCCCTGCCCAGGGTGGCAGTGGGACACCATGAGACAGTGGCTGGAGGGCTGCCGAGGCTGTGTGACAGGGAAATGCATCCCAACAGTCTCCAGAGCACAAACACACCTCCAAAATTCCCAACCCCAAATTCCTCCAGCTCAGCCGCTGCCATCCAAGTGGGTTACAGAGCTGGCACTGCCTTGTCACCTCCTCCGTGCAGAGTGCTGGGTGGCTTCTTGTGGAGGGGACCCAAATCCAGCCAAAAGCTGTGTCAGGAGCCCCAGACTTTGGTGACATCCCTGATTTTGGGGAAGGGGCTGGATGGGGGACCCCAGCTCGAGGTTCTATGCTGGGAGACACCCCCACTCTGGCAAGTTGGGCCAGACTGGCACAAACCCTTGGCCCTGCTGTGCTGGCAAGCAGAGCTGAGCAGCTGGTGGTTTTTGGGTGAGCCCTCCTGGAGCGTGGGTCGCAGTGACCCACCATGGTGCTCAGCTGGCTGCTGCGGTGACACAGGGCTCTGTGTCCAGCCGAGCCACCGCAGCCCCTCGTTCCCGGCTGGAGGGCCACGGGAGTCCCCACCTTGCTGCTCACACACGCCCTGGGGGTCCCGCGGGCAGCACGTACCCTCCGCCGGCCCCGCCGCCCCTCAGCTGAGGTCTGCAGTGTTAATTTTTAACCCCAGCTGTCTCCCACATGGCGGCTGGGCGCTGGCCCCGCTCACGGGGACATGCCACAGCCACGCGGGGACCGGCCAGCCTTCCTGGAACGGGCTGGGCCGGGGGGGTGACGCGGGGGGGTCACTGGGTGGTCCCTGTCCCTCGTGGGAGCCCAGCGTGGCTTCCCGGGCTGCTCCAGGAGGGGGACGCGGGTGCGGGACAGGCGTGAGGCACCGGCCCTTGTGGCGGGGGGGTCCGGGGTGTTCCCCCGGCTCCTGTGCAAACGGCAGCGGCTGCTGCCCGGGAATGTCCCGGCAGGAGACCCGGGCCTCAAAGCAAACAGAGCCGCGCCGGCGGTGGGGAGAAGGGCAGGAAGGCGGCTTCGCCTGCCCTCTCCCACCCGGCTCCGCGGAGCAAGGGGGGAGCGTGTGGGCAGAGCCCCGGCGGCTGGCGAGCATCCCCCAGCCTGCAGGAAGGAAGCACAGCCAGACCCCCACCCAAGCCGGCCCTTCTGGGGCCGAGGAGCTGCTCACACCGTGCCAAGGCACACCGGGGCCATCCGGGTGTCCCAGCCTTTGCCGGGGGAGGGAGAGCGGGCACAGGGGTCTGAGCCGCAGGGGCGGGTGGGCTGGAGCCAGAGTCCCGCCTACGTGCCAGGCAGCAGGAGAACCACGAGGACACTCGAGCTGCAGCGTTTCCACCTCCGGGGACCCTGGCAGGCGTTGGGAATTTTTTTTTTTTTTTTTTTTTTGAGCCGGGGATTCGCCTGGAATTCAGACGCCCACGTGGTCCAAAATAGCCTGGCTCCAACATCCGGAGCGCCCTGCAAAAGCCATCTGCCTGCGCAGGCAGGGCGGGCAGCCCGGGGCTGGGGCACGCCGGCACACTCCCATCCCATCGCTTCCCTTCCCTTCCCGTGGCTGCTGGAGGTCACAGAAGCCTTGCCCAAGCCGTACCGAGCACAGAGGGACAGGCGAGCACTGTGGTGCGTGGCCAGGCTGGGGACACTGGTCCTGGTCACATTAACACCGGGGTTTTCCCAGTGTCTGCAGATTTTGGGCTCTGGGAAGATACCAGTGACATGAAAAGAGCCATTCTCAGACCAGAGAATGTTGCCCTTCAGATGGGAGCTGAAATGCAGAGCAAGCCAGGCTCCAGGGGAGAATTATAATTATTCCTGCTCCACCCATGTTCTCCCACATCTCATCCCCTGGCCAGCCCTGTGGTGTCGTCTCAAATCCATCCCCAGCCCCTGGTGGGACAGGATCCTTCAGCCCCAGCACCTGGGATGGGAGGACACCTGCCCAGTGGTCCCTCCTCGTGAGGGATCCTCACAAGGATCCTGTCCTCACCACCAGGACAGCAGAGCCAGATGGGGCTTTCCAAACCTCTCCTGCCTGTCCACACAAACAAGGAGACAGAAAGGTCAGAACAACCCTGATTTTAAAAACAGACGTGCCAGTTACATGATTTCCACTGGAAATATCAAAGTTACTTATGGGAAGAGCTAATTTGGGTGCACTTGAGCCAGGAGCCCTGGAGAAATGATGGTGAAAACAGCGCTGTCCTCCTCCTGGCCACTGTGGCAGCCAGGTCATTGCCTCCTGCCCAGCACTGCACCCCCATGCTCCTGCACCCAGGTGTTGCACACCCAGCCTCAGCAGGGATTTGGGATCCTGAGGATGATGCTGAGAGCCACCTGAGCATGGCTGTGTTTTATGGAGGGCCTTGGAGAAGCCTGCAATGTGTAGTGTAAAATCTGGCTGATGGCTGTAAATTGATCGCCATTGAAATCCTGGAAACAGAAAAGAAGGACTTACAAGCGCTCTGGAATGAAGATACAATCACAGGAAATGCAAATGAAGAATGATAAAAAAATAGAAAATTGGGAAATTTAGTGACTACAAGAAAATGGACTGGGATTACATGAGGTGCAGTGCAAAGGACCAAAACATGCCAAAATTAACCTCACAGATGTTGCAAAATCCAGGGAAAAAATCAAGGAGGAAGACTTTGAGGGGAAGATATAAAATGCACAGCAGCGCTGTGGGCACAGGAGGAGGAGGTGATGCCCTGTGACCTCCCATGGTCATGAGGCCTCTGAGAACAAGCACCACCTGGACATTTCCCTCCATTCCACATCCCCTCTTCTCATCAACACCACTGCAGCTGAGCCTTGATCACAACATTGTGGAGGTGAACCATGCTCACCTTGTCTTGCAGAAAGAAATTGGGCATTGGAACAGTCTGCCCAGGGAATGGTGGAGTTGGAATCTCTGGAAGTGTTGAAAGACCAGTGGGTGTGGCACCTGGGGACTTGGTAAACACAGTGGTGTGGGGTTTCTGGTAGGACTTGGTGTCCTTAGAGGGCTTTTCCAGGCTGCAGGATTCTGTGATTCTGTGACTCTCACAGGCTGCCTTCTCTGTTCTCCTGGTCTCCTTTGCCCAGCTCCACCACCCTGAGAAGAAATCAGCCCCTGACTTGCACAGGCTGCAGCAGTGCCCAGAACCCACAGGAGCCAACCCTTCCCCTCTGGCCACAGCAGCCAGCAGCAGCAACATGTGATTGATGCTGTGGAAGGGGCTGGCAGACCTGACTCTGTGGGTGTAAGATGCTCTCCCCCCTCAGTCACCTGAACACCATCCATCGTGTCAGCCCTGCGCTGATCTGAAGCCTGGAATGGATTGTGACATGTCAAAAAGACCAGCTCTGTCCAGGCCACTCTTCCCCCTGACAGGAAGCTTTGGAGCTGGGCAACAACAGGATGTGTCTCACATCATATCTGTAACCACCTAAACCCTCCAAGATCTCTCTCCTCACTTTATCTTCCAGGGATCTTTCAACAGCAGAGCTCAGCTGCAAGGGCAGCACCCAATTCTTGGGTGAGCTGAGGTGTGAGGGTCCCATTGAGGTCTTCAGGGAGACACCCTGTGCATCCAGCTGAAGGGCAGGAGCACAGGGCTGCACTCACCCACTGCTCCTGCCACCAGAGAAGCCACTTTTCCCCCAGGAAACCCTCTGGGACCTGGCTGGGGATGGGCCAGCAGCCCTTCCCCTGCCCCATCCCACCTGCTTGCTCTCCGTGCCTGAAAGCTTCCCTGCACTCACCACACTCCAGGGACACTTCCACAGCCCCCCAGGGACGTCTGGCATCCACACAACTGCCGTGTGGAGGAGAGTCAGGCCTGAAGCTCTGATGTGCAGCTCCATTTCTTCCGGGGCAAACACAACCGAAGAAATCACGGCAAAGAGCCAGCCTGGAGTTGGATGGGAACAGACCACCATCTCCTTACCTAGGAAGACCAACTGGACTTGTCAAGAGGAAAGAAATTCATCTACATCTCACACATATGGTCTCATCCTAATGGATATGTATGAGCATAAGGGAAGAAGAATAACCTTCTGGTTAGGCTAAGGGCTTGGCAGTTGAGATTTCGCGATGCTATTCTCAGCGCTGTCCACACCTTGCTCCAAAGCCTTAGAAAACTCTTTATCCCTCCTCAGGCCTCACGTTCCCATCTGGAAACGGGGCCCATACCTATTTTGTGCTCCTTGCAAAGGAGAGAGGAGGGATGCTTGGGATGCATCTCCCTCCTCAAGCGGCTCTTGTTTTGAGTTAAGGAGAGCAGGCAGGAGAGACGGGAAGAATGAAGAGCCACGAGGCATCTCTGGGAAAGCTCCAGCGCTGCTGAAGGCTGCCTGGAAAACTCAAACTTCAGTGGAAAGAGGGAAAATGGCCTTTTCCCAGCACTCTGGGGCAGCACAACTCATCACCTCGGATAACCCGGAGCAAACTGGAGCTATCAGAGCATCTTTTCATCTCGTGACCCAGCCCAGAACACTTCCTGGGCTCAACATCTTCCAGGAGGGATACACGGATGTGCACTGCCCGAGCTGAAGGGACTGCCCGGAGGCCCCTGCCAGGCTGCCAGCCAGCCAGAAGTCAATGGCCTGTGGTGGGCAGGTGTTACCTGTCAGCAAACCTGCTCCAGGAGGATGGTGCTCAATGCTGGGACTGGCACTGGCCAGTGGCCTTGCCTGAGGGACTCCAGGGGGTGAGGTGCTCCAGGGAAGAAGGAGCCTTGAGGTGCTCCAGGAGATGAGGTGCCCCAGGTGACCCCCAGGATGCTCCACAGGATGAGGTTCCCCAAGAGCCCCCAAGTTCCCCAGAGGCTGAGATGCTTCAGAGGCTCACAGCACTTGGCCAGGCTGGGACTGGAAGATGTCACCACCTCTCCAGAGGTGGACAAGGTGTGTCTCCACCAATTCCCCACTGCTGGAAATCTCAGAGTCTAGCTGTGCCCATGCTGGCCAGAATCACCCACCTCCTGCCCAGCATGGGGGTCACCCCACTGTCCCTTTTCCAGCTTCCCCAGCCCTGGGATTGCCACAGATCCGTGGGTGAACCGAGGATGTCCTGTTCATCCCACCTCCTCCAGCTCCCCTGATCCAGCACTGGCTGGGACCCTGTTCCCTGGATGGATGCCAGCACGGGTTCCCTCCTCCATCTCCTCCTCCTCCCTCAGGGCACTTCTGCAGGAGCCCCAGCCCTGCAAGGAGAACACAGAGCAGCCAGAGCAGCTGTAAATCCTTCCCTGCAGCCCAGGGCTCTGCCAAGCTCTCCCTTCCACCCAAATTTATGGAAAAGCAGGTCCCTGCCAGCGACGCACAGCACAATTGTGAGGTGGAACAGGCAGTGCTCGCCAGCTGCAGCAAGGGCTCTTTCTGCCTTTTTCTTCCTCTTCCTCAGGCTGTCACCCTCCGCGGCCTGGGGACAGCCACATCCCTGCACAGACAAAGCAGCCCCAGCACAGTTTGTCCCCTCCCCATCACACTCCCCAACCTGAGCCCCCTGGGAGCACCCCAAACCTCGGGTAGGAGCGTGAGACCTTCTATGGACAGGCACAGCTGCGCCCAAACTCCCCCTTGTGCCACCCCTTCCCTTGTGCCACCCTTCCCCTGGTGCCACCAGTGCTGGCAGGGGTGTGAGCCCAGCCATAGATGGGAGAGGATGAAGGGCTCAGGGAGGGAGACAAGAGCCAGAAGCTGAGCATCACTGGAGATTTTTTCCACGTAGCAAAGGTCAGCCATGCGCCAGCCCCTTCCTCCGCTGTCACGGCAGAGGTAGTGCTGACAGTAGACCCGAGTATTTGCATTTCCTGATGGCTGCGTGCTGAAATTTGCAGTTTTAATGGTGCATTAATGCTGGCTCCTGCATTTCATTACTTCTGAGAGTGAGAAAAGGCACAGAGTGAAAATAGAAATTCCCCTCAATTAGGCCAGGCTAGCCTGGCCACTGAGTGCTGGCTCCTGCCAGCCACCCTTGACACAGCTGTGAGCTGGGCCCAGCTGACACACGGCCACAGAAACCCCAGCAAAAAACATCTTTCCATCACTTATCCTTAACCATGGGATGCCCGTTCCCAGGTACAGAGGTGATCAGAACCCACCCAGCCACCAGCCTATGTGGGCTGCCCAGGATCCCCCCACAAACACAGGGATGCTTTGGAGAGGTAACTTCCTGGCCACTTTCCTGTTTCTTGTCCTGTCTGCACAGGTCAGGGAATTCAGTCTCTTTTTGCCCAAATCAGACTTGGCTGCCGCTTCTTTACTGCATCCTGGACACAAATTTTTGGGCCTGAGCTTAAGCATAAAGCACTTGGAAACCTGGCCTGGAAGCACAGGGAAGGGGGGAGCCAGGAGGAGCACACACTGTGAGCACAAGTGGTGGGAGTGTCTGAAGGGAGGGATCAGACAGGAGGAACCTCTGAGATGCTCATCGTGGGCGAAAGCAAAGCTTGCTGCTGGCCACTCTCCCTGCAATGGGTTTTTTGGGATGAGTTTTGGGTGTCCAGCACACCAATGACCAGCACTATCTGTGTCTCTCTTGCTCAGCTCTGATTCAGGGCTGCTCATGACAAGAAAGACGTTGAGGGGCTGGGGTGTATCCAGAGAAGGGAACAGAGCTGGGGAAAGGTCTGGAGCACAAGATGAGGAGCAGCTGAAGGAACTGGGAGGCCCAGCCTGGAGAAAAGGAGGCTCAGTGGGGACCTTCTCACTCTCCATAAGGCCCTGACAGGAGGGTGCAGCCAGGTGGGGGTCAGGCTCTGCTCCCTGGCAGCTGGCAATGGGACAAGAGGAGATGGCCTTAAGTTGTGTTGGGTGCAGTTTAGTTTGGATATTAAGGAAAAATTCTTCACAGAAGGAGTGGTCAGGCATTGGAGCAGGCTGGCTAGGGAAGTGGTAGAATCACTGTCCCTGGAAATGTTCAAAAGCCATGTGGATGTGGCACCTGGGGACACGGGTTAGTGGTGGCTGGGTTGAACTCAGTGATCCTAGAGGGATTTTCCAGCCTTAGTGATTCCATCATTCCCTGTGTCCAAGCCTGATCCAAGGGCACATGGATGAAGTCGAATACCCCGGGGCACATGGAACACCCAGGCAGCATCATAGCATCTCCTGTGGCCTTCAGACCTGCAAACCTGTGTGTCCCTTCCCCCCGTGCCCCTGAGGACCTCCACTGGCAGGGTGAGGTGCCGCTCCCTCCTCTCCCGTGTTTGAGACCTGCAGAGGTCCCAGCCATCAGCTGGGCAGGAACGGGGGATTAGGCTGACTGAATGTGACCCCCCAATCCCAAAACCCATCCCTTCCACAGGCTCTCCAGAGCCTCCATAACCCAGTGTGAAAATGACCCCATCAACCCTGTCCCCCAGGCCAGGGAAGACTTTCACCATCCCCACGGCTTTGGGGGTGGATCAATGGGGGTCCCTTCCCTCATCCACCTGCACCATTGGGTGACTTTCCTGATGTCCAGCCTGGAATCCCTGCTTGCTGTTCCAGACCTGGTTTCCATCTGCAGGGCCATCCGGCAGCTGGGTTTCGGCAGCGCCCCGCTGCCCAGGCGGGCCTGCCCTGCCTTTCCTGGCCATAAAACCAACAGGGCAGTGGAAATATTTCGGAAACACCTTTTACAGTTCTCTCAGCAGGGCTGCAGTTAACCCCTAAAGGGGCTGGCTGCCATCAGGAAAAACAATTTCATTCCAGCCAAATTATTTCACAGGAAGAGGCTGATTTTGGTGCCATTTTTACCGCTGATGACTTCAGCATCGTCCCTTCGGACTCTGCCACCTTTTCCTGTTCTCATATTCTGCAATGACCTGGAGCTCTGGCATTCTCCAGATCAAACATTTTCCCTCGCTCCACATTGAGCAGATTCAGTTCCTGGGGTGTCTCTGCTGAGCTGCCCTGGTTTGTGGGGCTGTGGTGCTGCTCCATCGCAGCTCAAGTTCAGGATCGCTGCTGAAACCCAGCCCCTGCAGCCGCCCTCCGGCTATTTTCAAAGGCACCTACAGAGCATTAGGTCACAGAGACCAAAATAGCAGATTCCAGTCCAAATCAGGGCGATGAGCACATTTTGTCCAGCCTCTGCCCAGGTCCCAGGCATCCCAGCTTCTCCCAGGCTGGAGCCCCGTCACAGATCCAGTGGGAACACCCCGTGGGTGCCAGTGTCACACCACCATGGGCCAGCTCTCACTTTCAACACCATTTCTACCCCAATTTAGACCCACCTGAAGAGTCCAGTACCTGCTGGGGACCTCCACTGCTGTCCAGGCACAGTGGGGCAGGAGGACAGGATGTTGAGATGCTCGAGCGCGTCCAGAGGAGGCAACAAGGCTGGTGAGGGCTTGGAACACAAACCCTGTGAGGAACGTTTGAATGTTTGAAGGAACTGGGGTTGTTTAGCCTGGAGGAGAGGAGGCTCAGGTGACCTTACTGCTCTCTACACCTTCAGGAGAAGGGAGGCTGTAGACTGGTGGGGGTCGGTCTCTTCCACCGGGCAGCAACTGACAGAACAAGAGGACACAGTCTCAACCTACGTCAGGGAAGAAATAGGTCAGATATTAGGAAAAGATTTTTCACTGAAAGAATAATAAAGTACTGGAATGCTCTTCCCAGGGAGGTGGTAGAATCACCATCTCTGGATGTGTTTAAAAAAGGCTGGACATGGCACTTGGTGCTATAGTCTAGTTGAGGTGTTAGGGCACAGGTTGGACTCGATGAGTTAGAGGTCTCTTCCAACCTCATTATTCTGTGATGCTGTGACACAATCCTCCAAAAGGGGATTTGGGGTTCAGACAACCCTGGGATCCTTGTGCTCTGCACAAACCACACAGCTGATATCTGAGGGGGTGCAGTTGGTGAGCTCAGCCCATCAGAGCTCTCATGCTGACCTCCAGCATGTCCCAGCCCCCCCGGCCGCTCCTGGAGACGGCAGCGCCGGGACGTGACATTCCCTCTGTTTTATCTTCACACATGGGCAGTTCTCAACAAGCAGCAAAGGCCAAACTCTATCACCACCTGGCACCTAAGCTGGGGTAGGGAGAAAGGCAGGCTGAGTGCATGTGTCCCACAGGCATCCAGGAGAAGCCACTCCTGTCCCCAGGAACCAGCTTGAGCCCACCAGCAAGGTCCCAGGGAGGGACAATCACTGAGCAGAGGTGGAAGCCAGGCTCCTTCAAGCAAAGCCTTGGCTGTGAGTCTGATTTGTGGCTCCCAGGCCAGCCAGGTCCTCATCCCAGGAGTGGTGCTTTGGTGCTGCCTTGGCCACTGCATGCTCCTGAGCCAGTCTGGGCAGGGACACAGAGACTGGCAGATGCTCCACAGAGATCTTTGGAGACACTCACTCCAGATCATGGATCATCCCAAATATCCACCTCCAGCGTGGTCCTGAGGAGTACATCATTGAACTACAGAACGGTTTGGGTAGGAAGAGACTTTAAAAGTCATCCAGTTCCACAGGCAAGGAACCTTTCACTAGAAAAAGTCTGTGTTGGTTTTGCTCCCATCCAACCTGGCCTTGGCTAATTCCAGGATGGGGCAGCCACAGCTTCTCTGGGCAACCTGTGGCAGGGCCTCCCCACCCTCACAGGGAGGAATTTCTGCCCAATATTCATTCTAAAGCTCTCAGCTTCTAGTTTAAAACTGCTCCCCCTTGTCCTTTCATCACCTCAGTCCCCTGCTCCCCCAGGCTGGACCATCTCCCCACACTCCAGTTGGTGGGATCCTTCCCACGAACAGCTCCCTCCTTCCTGAGGGCTCAGCATCCTCAATGGGTGCTTCAGAGGCAATCAAAAATTGCTATTTTTTGCCTCTGGGAGAATTCAGCAGCAATTCAGAGAAGAGCCTGGGATTTGGGCCATCTGCATCCTGTCACACATGGCTTGACTGAGTCCCTAAATCATCCCATGCCTGATTTTCCCACCTTTATATAGCAGAGAGGCCATTCCTTGTGTGTCCCACTCTGTATCCTCCCTCCGGAAACCCTCTGGGTCAGAGGCTGCCTCTTGGTATGGGGACTGGCTACATCCTGGCTGCAGAAATGAAATTTTTGGGTATCCCGCTGCAGCTGAGGGATCTGTCTGCAGTTGGGATGCTCCTACCCTCACACAGAGGGCCGGGTTCCCCTCATTCAATTTCCTGGCACAGCAGTTTGCTTTCCCCTTTTAAAAGTGCAGACTGTGGGTTTCCAGTAGCTGAGGGCTTGCCTGAATGCCCTGATTTTGGAAGGAGCTCAGTGAGGCCAGGAATGGAGCAAGGGCCCTCTGGAGCTCAGAAGGAAGGAGGAGAGAAGGTACCACCAGCCAGGCTGGGGTGCAGGGGTGCAGGAGTCTGGGGGTGTCACAGTGTAAGTCACAGTTGGGATGGCTATGATACACAGGGTATCTCCATACAATAGCAAAAACTCCAACCCACACAGAGTAACATCAGATCACATCAGAAGCTTCAAATACCTGCCCTTCTTGTTCCTCAGCCCAGCCTTTTACCCCTCCTGCTCACGCCCTGCCCCTGTGTGCCCTCTGCTCCCTTTGGTGTTGCTCAGTGCCCCTGGGCACTCCATGGCTCATTGCTGTCAGTGCTGCTCACCTGCTGCTCACAGCTGTGCCATGGGGATGGGGCTGGGCCAGCCCCTCCCAATCACACAAACTGTGTGCCTTCATGGAGGAACTGGTGGCCTTTGGAGAGGTGGGGTTATCCCCCAGCATCCCAGACACTCCTGGAACCAGGAGAGCTTTGCAGGCACTGGGTCACTCCAGCCCTTAGAAAACCCAACAGTGCCAGGATCAATGGCAGGGCCAGAGGATGTGAGGAGCCTCCACAGCCCTCACAAGTGCTGCTTCCAGTTACATTTCCCTCCCTTTCCTCTCCAGTCTCACTGAAAATCTTCCCCATCTCCTTCTTGGCCCCTTCCAGAGCCCACATGGAGTGCAGAGCCCGGGTCTCCAGCAGAGCCCTGCAGCAGGGGCAGAGCAGTGAGGGGTGCTCAGCGTTCCTGGGCTGGGGCTGCCTCTGCTCAGCTTCCCAAGGGACAGCAGGCAGGCAGTGCCCAAGGAAGCAGCTCTGTCCTTCCCCTGCACCTGCCCAAGGAGAGGGGAGATGCATGGCAGTAGGAACCCCCATGCAGGGAAGGAGGCCCAGTGAGCAGTGAGCAGGCTGCACTCCATGGCCAGGCTCACTGCTGGCTCCAGGCTCAGGAGCCCTGGTCCCACTGGACCTTGTTCCACCTCCCCTAAAACTCCCCCCTCCCCACTTTGGAAAGGGAAAGGTCTGGAGTGAGCTGAGGCATGGGAAGGTTCGGTGTGTCCTGATGGGAAGTGGCAGGGAAGATGGGAAACCACCTGCCTTCTCTGAAACTGGGAGCAAAGCGGGGAACCACCTCCTAAATTTGGTGAGTCCAGATCCCACTTCCCATGGCTGCTGGTCGGTGTGAGGCCTGGAGCCCCACGGGGAGGGATGAGCAGGCTCCCAGCAAAGCTGTCCTTCCCAGAGCCCATCTCCCCGGGCTCCAGGGGCCTGTCCCCACCATGGGGACACCCCAGCTGTGTGGGGACAGGCAGAGGCAGAGCGCCCTGTCCCCTGTGGAACAGGATGGAGGAGCTGCAGAGTTGCCATGGAGATTTTCTCCCTAGCAGATGCTCTGGGCAGGTGCAAGAAGAGGCTCTGCCCCCCTCGCTGTGCGGCACAATGCCAGCCGGATCCTGCAGAAACAGGGAGCCTCCGCTACCGCCCGCTGCCAGCCCAAGGCCAGCACTGCCACCACTGCCACCACGGCCGCCACTGCCACCACGGCCGCCACTGCCACCACTGCCACCACTGCCAGCCCAACAGCCACCACTGCCAGCCCAAGGCCACCACTGCCACCACTGCTCCCGGCCTCCCTGCCCACGCCCGTGGGGGGAAACTGAGTCACCTCCCAAGGCACCCCAAGCTCCTGGCCTCACCTCCCCCAGCACATGTGACAATGGCATTTCTGGGGTGTTTCCCCCCGCCCTTGGGACCCTCAGCCCCTCTCACTGCCTGCTCTGGCTGTCACCCATTGCCTCCTCACTGAGCACAGAGGTCACACACAGCGTTACCCAAAATGGTCCCACAGGACCCCCACGCTGCCAGGGCACTGGCACGGTCCACATGGACAGTCAGCAAATGCCAGCCTCCCCAGCCTGTCCCAGGGCTGGAGGGGCACTGTTGGCCCCGGGGGTGGCACAGGGCATCCATGAGATGAGTGATGCCATCCCACGGTTGTGCTGCTGGGGACAGACACTGCATAGCTCTGAACCCATCTGTCCTGGGATGACTATATGATGATTTTTTCATGTAGATCTCTCCCAAATTTTATCATATAGTTCTCTCCCAAATTTGCCCTGAACCAAGACACCATCCCGGAGCACCCAGCCCTCCACCTTTCCTGCTGCTCCCAACACTTCTTCTTCCCCCTCCCTGGTCCTTCCAACTACTCATAGAATCATGGAATATCCAGAGTGGGAAGGAACTCACAAGGATCCAGCCCCTGGCCCTGTACAGGACACTGCAGCAATCCCACCATGTTCCTGAGAGTGTTATCTCACTTCTCTTTAAAACCACCCTCTGAAGTCCCCAATGCCACAGCATTAGACACCTAAAAATCCCCTTTCCCTAGGTTTTCCCCAAATGCCTCAAAAGCCACATCATCAGAGCTGTTCACAGCCGGCCAGAGCGTGGCTCCTGCAGCAGGTCCCTCCCCAGGAGCAGTTTCCCAGCCCTGGCCAGCCGTGTTTTCCACTCGCTGCGCTGCCGGTTGCGAAGCGGTTGAGGCAGCAGTGGGAGGGTTCCGGGAGCGACACCCACACAATCAAAAGCTGCTCTATCCAGCCGGGCCGAGCGTTTCCGTGGTAAGAGGAGCCGCTGGCTTGTGTACCTAGCGCAGGGGCTGCGTTTCAAAACACGCCGGGGTCACTCTCCCGCTTGTGCAGAGAGCCCGGGAGCGGATAATGGAGGCAGTGTTTGCGCACATTTCGGCACCATCGCGGAAATAACACGAGCCTCGCTCCTCCTGCAGCTGCACGGCCACCAGGGCACCCTCCCACGGGCACCTGGGGGGACCGCAGGCCTGGCCGTGCCGGGATAAAGCCAAAAGAAGCCCCCAACTCCATGGGTCGGTCCTCTTCCCAAAAATCCAAAGGCATTGCAGGATTCTGCTGGGGCTCTGGCAGCCCAGGGCTGGCAGATCTCTTGCTGCTGCACTTGGTTAGCCGTGGCAGTGAGTGGCACTTGCACCCTTAGGGACAGGGTCTCGGGGTGGCAGTGCTGGGTGGGTGTCCCTCAGGGTCCCAAAGGGGCTGTGGTGTCCTGAAGGGACATGAGCCCCTTCCCAGGGAGCAAAGGGCAGCAGGGGTACCTGGTGTCATGCTGGGTGGTGTTGGGGGTGCTGGGGTGGCAGCAGTGGTGGGGGTGTTGTGTGTTGGTGCAGGGCAGTGCTGTGGCACAGGACAGCCTGGCACAGTCCCACAGAGCAGCACCCGGGGCCCTGCACGGCACTGCCCAGTTTGGTGCTGGTGTGGTGCTGAGTGACACTGTGCCTCTTCAGCACCTTGTTCAGTGCCTGGTGTCACAATACCCAGCTGGGTACAGCCATGGTGCTGCCCAGAATGGTGCCCAGTATGGTTTTGTGCCTGCTTAAGTGTCTGGTTCGGTGTCATCATAGCTCTGCCTGATGCGGTGCCTGGTTTGGTGCCCAGGCCAGCACTGCCTGCTGCAGAGCCTGGTTCTTTGCCCAGTTCATGTCTAGTTTGGTGCCTGGGCAGCACTCAGTGCAGCAGTTCCCAGTCAGTGCCCACTGCAGCACAGCCCAGCCTGGTGCCCAGTTCTTTGCCTGGTTTGGTACCCAGTTCCAGGCTCACTGCAGCAGTGCCTGGCATAGTGCTCAGTTCTGTGCCTGGTTCCATGCCCACTTGTTTGCCCAGGCCAGTGCCCAGTCTGGTCCCTGGTTCAGTGCCTGGTTCCATATCTGCTCTAGCATCTGGTTGCTTGCTCAGCCTGGTACCTGGTTCAGTGCCAGTTCAGTGCACGATTGTTTGCCTTGCCTGGTACCTGCTTCTTTGCCCCATTGCTTTCCCAGCCCATTGCTTGTTTGCCTG
The DNA here is from genome assembly GCF_017590055.1 of Onychostruthus taczanowskii. NCBI lineage: Eukaryota > Metazoa > Chordata > Aves > Passeriformes > Passeridae > Onychostruthus > Onychostruthus taczanowskii. The sequence continues at coordinate 15,140,239 of NW_024498573.1, read as the reverse complement.
GTCTGCTTCCAAGTCCAGTGCCCAGTCTGATGCCCAGCTGTTTGCCCAGTCCAGTTCTCAGTCTGGTGCCCTGCTCAGTGCCCGGCTGTTTTCCTTGAGCAGTGCTCTGCTCGGTGCCCTCTCTGGTGCCTGGCTGCTTGCCCTGGGCAGTGCCCAGTCTGGTGCCCAGCTGTTTGGCCGCTCCACTTCTCAGTCCGGTGCCCTGCTCAGTGCCCGCTCCGGTGCCCTGCTCAGTGCCTGCTCAGTGCCCGCTCCGGTGCCCTGCTCGGTGCCTGCTCAGTGCCCGCTCCGGTGCCCTGCTCGGTGCCCGCTCCGGTGCCCTGCTCAGTGCCTGCTCAGTGCCCGCTCCGGTGCCCGGCCGGCCGCGCCCTCCCGCCGCCGCCCCCGGCCGAGCGGCTCCGCGGCCGGCGCGTTCCAGGCCGGCTCTTCGGGGCAGCGCGGCGCGGGCGGCGCCAGGCGGGTGCGCGGTGCCACCGGCGGGTCCCCGGGCCGCCGCCGCCCGACATTGGCTGGAAACTGGAGCAGCGCGGCGGGGACGGTCGATGCCGATCGATCGCGGCGCGGGCGGCACCGCACGGCACGGCCCCGGCGCGGCACCGCACGGCAGCGGCACCCCGGTGTCCCCGCTCCGCGCCGCCCCGCAGCCCCCCGGGGGATGCGCAGCCCCCGAGAGCGGGACCGGGCAGGGGGTGAAGGCAGGAGCCCGTCCCCGGGTGTCGTGCCAGCACCGGGGGACCCGCCTGGGGGGCGCGCGGGGCTCCGGGAGTTTTGCCGGGTGATGCTGCCCAGTCCCCGTGTCCTTGTGCGCCGGTGGGACGGGGACAGGCGGCGTCAGCCCCGTACCCCAACCCCAGGGCCACCCCTTCGCCCTCCCCGGTCCTTCCTCCTGCTGAAGGGAGCAGCTGGGACATCTCTCTTGCGGTCTCTCCCGCAAGTTCTGGAGCTGGACCTGTCCTTCCCAGTGACCCCGCTCCATGGCCAGCTCCGTCCGGTTGTCCCCAGCACCGGGTACAAAGAGCTCCACGACCGGCCAGCGGCGCTGGGACACGGGCCGAGGGGCTGTGCCCGCCCAGAGCCGCACGCCCCCCGCACCCCCAGCAGCCCGAGCATCTGCCGCTCCCGGAGCTGCGAGGGCTTTGCTCCGGCTGCTGCTGCCGGGCTGCTGCGCAGGGGACGCTGCCCAAAGTTTCCTTCCTAGCAGCAGGAAAACCTTTTTTAATATAGGAAAGCAGAGCGGCGGCCTCGCAGTGCTCATGCGTGGCGGGCAGCGCAGCCCAGCTCCCCGCTTCCAGCCGCCCGCAGGGATGGCCGTGTCCCTGCCCTTTATCTTCCCCAGCCAGAGCCGGATTTTCAGGGCCAGGACGCGGTGCTGGCTGAACGGCGGCGGCCACGGCAGCAGCATCTCTCTGCCTCGGGCTGGGGGATACGCCGGAATCCTGCGGTGCGGGATGACTGGCCCCCGACGCCAGAGCAGGGAGAGCTACTTTTCCCGAGACTGCCGTTAATTAATGGCAGAAGGAGCTGAGCGGGCGGCTCGGCAGCGCTCAGGAAGGGGTTTAGCCCCGGAGCTGGCAGTTCTGCACGGATACCCCCTGCCTGGAGCAGGCAGCCCCGGCCGCTGCCGCATTTGAAGTCGCTGGGTGAGGGCGGCACCAAAGTTTCGCCAGGTTTTGCTCTTGTTTGACAGTGATTTCAATAATAATGCTGGAGGGTCCCGTGGCAGCAGGAACCCCGGGGGGCTGAGCATCCCCTGGGGAGGGGCGGAGGGGGGGCGGCATTTAAATCCAGGAGACTGTGAAGACTTGGTAAGAAAAAAAAAATAATAACCGGCTTAATAAAATGCGAAATCGTGCTCCTGGATTTGCTCTCCGCGGCTTTATGCCCCCGTGGAGTTAGCAGGCGCCTGGGGAGGAGGTCACGGCGCTGTGCATCAGGGCAGGCGTGGGCCCATCCTTCCCTAATTTATTTTTTTCTTAAAAGAAAAGAAAAAAATCCTTTATTTGGCAATTCCTGCGTGAATCAAGTTAGCATTTCACAGCTATTTAACACCTGGTTACAGCGTCTGCGGCAGAACCGCTGATACTCCAGCTCGGCACCCGCTCCGCATGGCGGGATCTGCCCCTTCCCGCAGGCGGGGACCAGCCGGATTTATCTTTCCTCCGTTCCAGGCAGGGATTTCAGGCAGGAGGTGCTTTGCGTGACTTTGTCGGGGGTTTCTCCCGGCGGAGTGAACCCCCAGCTCTCCCCTCAGCTCTCCCCCAGCGCCGCCCCTCGCCCCGTCCAGCTGCCATTACGGTCGGGTGGGAATCGACTCAAGTCCTCAAACCCCAAGAGTTAATCAAAGTGCTTTGAATATGTAAATGCTGAGTATTGTTTATCATTGCCTAGAGCTGATACAGCAGTTTTCCTGCTCAAAGCCCCGTTCAGATGGGAGCTCATGAAAATTCACAACAGCCTCGCAAATAGGTGATGGGGATTATTACCCGCGTCTTCCAAAGGAGCGAGGGGAGGAAGAGCAGCGGAGTGATGCTCCCCGTGGCGGCGGGGATCGGCGATGGAGCCAGTGCTGCTCCGTCCCTATAGGTGTAAACCAGCTCTTGCTTCACTTCCTGCGGCCAAGCGTTTGCCCTGGGCTGCGTGGGTGCAGACGGTGCTGCCGATGCAGCCCTCGGTGGCCGGGTGTGACACTCGCTTAAATATACCCCGAGTTGGCACCAGGCAGGGAATTCCAGGCAGGCAACACGCAATTTTCCATGAGGTTCTTCGGCAAGACCTCCAGCAATGAGTGCTCTGTCAATTAATACAACAATGAGCTTGGTGGGGATCTGTGGGAGTGCAGGGGGCGAGGGCAAGGGAGAGGAGTCCGCGCCCCATGGGAAGGGGCAAATCGGTCTGTGGGTCTCAGCAGGACTCCCTGGGCACAGACATCCCTGCTGTGCAGGCAGGGGGATGCCAGGATGGGGAGAAGGCTCTCCCATCACTCAGCTCCTCTGGGTAAGGGCACTCTGGAGGGGACCATGGGGCTGGAGAGCCCAGCTCACTCCAAACCCATCCACAGCACAAGAGCTCATCCCTCGGTGCTTCCCACCACATTCCTGTGGGTCAACCTGTTGACACCAATGCCTGGAAGAGCTTTTGCCCTCAGCCCGGCTGAGTGCCTCTGCATCCAAGGAGATGCCCCAGTTTTGGGTTCCTCTTGTGCAGGGCAGCTGACCCTGGAGGTCCAGGGCAGCCTCCTGCCTCGTGAGCCGTGCCTGCGGCAGAGCTGCCAACCTCAGGGGAGGCTGGGGGACAGCTGGGAGCAGGACGTGTCTCAGCCAGCCAAATTTAATCCTCCTACGTTAGCAAGGCTTAAAATAGGCTCCCTGCAGCATCGATGAGGGTGGTGGAGTTGGCCTACTCCAGCCCTCCCAAGTATTTTGGGGAAGCAGGGATGGCTGTTTTGCAGACAAGCACAGCTGGGAGGAACTGAGCTGTGCTGTCAGGGCGTCCTTTGCTGAAGCCATTCCAGGAATTAAACACACCTTGTGGTACCCTCGCCCCTCTAACCTCCCACTGCCACCTCTCAGGGTGCCACCTTCTCCCTTGCCATTCCTGCACAGCCCTTTCCTGCTCTCTCCCATGGTCAGAGGGTTCATTTTTCCCTGTGCCTCATGGAAATGATCCCTTTTGGTTAAGCCCAGCTTATGGTCTGTTCTTGATCCCCCCTCCATCAGCTGCCCAGAGGAGATGCCATCCTGAGGAGTGGTTGGCCAGGACATGACCTGGGCAGAAAGCCAGGGAGGAGCCCTGGGAGCAAAGCAGGTGTGGTGACACACTCGAGGAGCCATGGTGGGAACTCTGGGGACTCAAAGGCATCAAGCAGTGCTCATCATGTGGAGAGACTCCTTCCATGTCCCAGGTATGTCTCCTCAGTGCTGGATGTCCCATGGTGAGGGGCAGCCAGCTGTCACTGCCTTGGGCAGGTCCCAGCAGCTCCCTGGGCAGGGCAGGGTGGTGGCTCCAGGAGAAAAGGTTCCTCCTGCACCTCACCCCCAGGACCCCACTCTGGGCTGGGGGATGCAGGGGTTTGGTCTGTGGTGGTGGCTCCTGGGGACCAAGCTTTGGTGGGGTTTGGAGGCTCCTGGGAAAACGCTGCTCCTGATCCAGCAGTGCCTTGGCAGTGCCCGTGGTCACTGGTGCTGCTCAGTCCCTGGTGCTTCATTCCACCCCACAGGCTCTGCCTTCCTCCTGCTGGCTCCCTGCCACAACACCGGCTCTCCATGCCCTGCTGTCCAGAGGCAGGGGCTCCCCTCGAGCTCTGCCCTCCCTGCCTCACCCCGTGCCTGCCTCCCAATGGCACCTGGGGGTTTAGAGAAGCCATTTTCCCTTTTCTCCTTTCTCAGTGCAGCCTCTCCGTGGGCCCACGCACCAGCTGGGCCCCCCACCATGCTACTCCCACCAGCCCTGCTGTGCTGCCTGATGCCTTCCTGCCTTCACCTGGTGGGGCCGAGCCCTGCACGGGAAGGCAGCGAGCACAAAAGAGGTGGGAGAAGCCTCATCTCCCTTTGTGATCCCTCCAGAGCTGCTCTTCACCTGCCTGGTGGATCCCTGAGCGAGCTGCCCATCTTCCCATGAACCACTCTGTGAGCATCCCCTTGGGGAATCCTCTGGAATGAACTCCCCTTGGCAGGAGCAAAACTCCCTCAGGAAAGAGTGCAGAGACAAATTCCTGTGTTCTCCTGGGCTTTGCCAAGCTCCCTGAGCTGGGAACATCACAGGGCTGCACCGAGGCAGCAGAGACCCCGGTGTGCCACTTTGCTTTTTCCTCCACATCCCCAAAGGGTCCCCAAAGAACCCTTTAGGACCCCTCTAGGCTGTTAGAATCCTTATTCACCTGCAGTCCAACCTCCCATCTGCATCTGTCCCTGCCAGCACAGCACAATCCTGTGGGCACTGCTCCCTGCCAGGGTCCCCGTGTCACTGCTGGGGCTCTAAAAGAAAACAAAGCCCCCAGCACAGCCCCTGGTTGTGCACCTCTATGTGGAGGAAGGGTTTTGTCCTGAAAAGTGGTGGCACATCTGTTGGTTGAGCTGGCAGGGCTGGCCACCCTCCGTGGTGACCGTTCCTCGTCCTCGCTCCAGCCCCGAGGGGCTCACGCAGCTGCACTCACGGACCACTGTCCTGCTTCTCGTGGGGCTGGCAGCTCCTGAGATGAGTGAGGGGGGAAAAGGAGTCTGCAGGGGATGGAAGGAGTTGGTGAGGGAAGCTAAAGGATATAGGAATTCGCTGGCACATGGAAGAAAAGGAAAGGGAGAGGGTTTCTCCATAGCAATGACAAAGAATAGGCGATGAGAGGCATTAGTGCATTGCTAAGGGGATTGGTGGATATTCCCACTTGTGCTCAGAAACCCACTGGGACACAACAGCTGTTGAGCTGCTGTCCCAAGATAGTCCCAAAACATCAGCTTTTCCATCGTCTGGACATGGGTACCAGCGGCAGCCACTCAGCTGGAGGCACACCTGGAGCACTCGGGATGCTTGGAGACACCTGGGAATCCACAGCATGCTGCTGGCACAGGAGAAGGGGAGCATTTCACTGGCATTTTCAAGGAGGGTGTGGGACATCCTTGCTCATGACCTGGATAAATACAAAATGGGAAGGAGAACGGGGGGGCCCTGACTGAGCAAGAGGGGCAGAGAGCAGCATGGTTTGTGCCAGACCAAAAACATGAATTAGGTCTTGTCCAGTCCCGAGGAAATGCCGTTGTGCCGGGGCTGGGGTTGGCAGCAGGAAGGCGGCTGCCAGGACCGGCTTCCGCAAGACTTCCTCTCCCATGGCCCTTCGTTAGGGAATTAGGACGTAACGAGACGAAGGCAGCAGAGAGGAAACGAGCGCCCGGGGAGCCGCCGCTGGGGGAGCTCCGGGGGCTCTGCCCTGGCCCTGTTTGCTCTCATTAGGGAGGGGAAGGAAGAGCAGGCAGACGCTGGCAGGCGACCATGGCTCGGGGGAAGCGTGGCCACACGGATGCCTGGAGCAGCCCAGCCAAGGGGCAACCAGGGTACCCCATAAGCCAGGCCAGCAGGCTGGTGGTGGGGAAAGGGAGTGAGCGTGGAGCTGGGGAGCAGTGGGAGCAGTGGGAGCAGTGGGATCATTGGGATCAGTGGGAGCAGCAGCACGTGGGGGTGCAGGCTCTGTGCCATGGAATGGAGGGTTGGGCACAGAACCGACCAGCCGGGCACGGGGCATCAGGCACATGCCACCAGCTAAACCTGCATGCGGCCATCTCCAGGCTCAGTGTGGGCAGGGGTCCAGCACCCATCCCAGCCATGGGCATGCTCAGGAGTGATGGGGCTGAGCCCCAAAGGGAGTGGGATGGAGAGCATGTATCCACAGAGCTGGAGCTCGTGAGGGTGGATGTTTGGGGTCCCATGTGAGTGGGTGGGGTGGAGCTGTGGGAATGGATGGGTTGGATCCAGGGTGAGTGGATGAGCTGGAGCCCATGTGGGATACTCAGAGCCCCTCACCTGTCCCCAGAATTCCCCTCCCACCCCTGCTGTAGGATGTTGTTCTATCCACACCTTCCTGGGACAGCCTGGCCTTTGGCCTTCCAGGCCCCAGCCTGGATGTGGCCCCAGCTCCATGCCAGCTCCAGCTCCATCTCCAGCACCCACAACCAGCAGGTGACAATGCTGGAATAGCCCCACCTGCTCTCCTTGGGGGGCTCTGAGCCCACTGCTCCCTTTCTCCTGGGATCAGGGAGGGTGAATCCCCCCATGACATCCTTCCAGCTCCATCTCTAGGAGCTGCTGGCCTTTCCAAGCTGAGCAGAGGGAAACACCTGCCCTCCAAACCTGGCTCCCTGTGTGCTCCCCACGCAGGGGCAGGATGGGCAGCAGGGACAGCGCTTTCAGTTGCTCGCTATTTTTAATTGCTCTTTCCCAGAAAGGCTGGTGCAGGCTCCTAAAGCTGCTTCCAGCTGGGAGTTTGGAAAGCTGGTTCCAGTTAGGCGCCCGGCGCTCGGAGCTGTTATTTTTAGAAGGGCTGAAGGCAACAGCCCCACTCCCCGGGCTGCTGCTGGGCCCTGGCCATGTCCCCTGGTTGGCAGGACCCCGCTGGACCCTCGGCTGGGGACATCCTGGAGGCGTGATTTTATGACTGCCCTTTTTTTTCTGGTGCTTTTTTGGCAGGGAGGGACTTTCATCTCCCCGTGTCAAGCTGTGCAGCCAGGAAGACCAAAGGCAGAGGATGTGAGCAGTGGTCATCCCTGAAGGGCCGGGGCGCAGAGCAGCATCTTCTGGTTTTAATTAAAAACCATCCGCTGGCAAAGTCTGATGGCGTGAGCGGTGCCTGGGCCGGGACAGGACCAGCAGGGAGCGTCTCCAGGGCAGCGCCCGGCACCGGCCGGGGCTGCCCCGCGTCCGAGCTCCGCCCCACGCCTGCCTTCCGTCCTCGTCCCTCTTCCCCTGCTCCCTCCTGCCTCCTTCCCTCTCCCCAGGGACCCCAGTGCCACTCTCGCCGTCACTTGGTCACCCCATCCATGGCCATGAGCCCTTAGAGTTCTTCCCCTGCTCATCCTCACTGAGGTTCCCCATGTCTGCCCAGTTTGGGGGGTGGGGCAGAGGGCAGGGAGTGCCCCCCAGAGCAGATTATCCCAGGGGATAATATCCCATCCATTCCCGGGCCCTGCCATAGACCCCAGACATTTGCCACGGGCACTGTCCCCTCACTGTGACCCCCACCTCTCTGCCACGGGGCTCACCCCATCACTGTGACCCCCCAGTCCGGTTCCACGGCCCACTCTCTGTCACAACCCTCATCCCTCTTCCATGGAGCTCACTCTGCTCCCGTGCCCCCATCCTCATCCCATCCCCGTGCCCCCAGCCCTCCTCCGCAGGGCTCACCCTCTGCTGTGACCCCCATCCCTGCTCTGAGGGCTCCCCAGCCACCCCGAGCCGCGCTGACTTCACCCGGGCAGCGATTTCCCCATCACATCAAATTCGCCCAGCCCGAGCCCGGCGCGGCCGCTAATCAGCTGGGTTATCTGCGCCCCATTCTTCACCGCTGCCGCTGCCCCGCCCGGGCGCGGGGGCTCATCCCACCGCCCTCCTCCTCCTCCTCCTCCTCCCGCGGCAGCCACCTCCATCCTTCCTTCCCACCCTGCAGCCCCGCCGCCCCCCCGGCCGGAGCGCGGCCAGCTGGCTTTGCCTGCTTTTCGGCTTCAACCTCCCCCAAGGATTCCTAAATCTGATAAGGGAGGGGGGTGCTGCTTTCAAAGGAGCGGGGTTGACCTTTGCCGCTGCAACGAGAGCCGCATGGAGGAAAAAAATTGGCTGCGGCGAGCGGGGGGGAGCGAGCGAGCGAGCTGCTGTGGTTTTACAATCCCTAAATAACGCCGGGAGCTGAGCTGTAAACACATGGCGGTACTGCCTGAGCGTGTCCGCACCCCCTCGATGGAAACCCAGCCTGGAAAATACTCCGACCTTAAAGGAGAGAAAAGGAAGAAATCTCCTGAATTATTTAGCGAACGGTTCCAACCCGACGGCTAATTCTGCCGGCAGACGCCGGCGGCCGGAGCCTGGCGTTGGGAGATGATGGCTATCGGCGCTAGCGGCGGCGCTGGCGGCGGGAGCTGCGGGGTCCCAGCCCGGGGGGACCAGCGGCGCCGCAGGGGTGCAGGACAGAGCAGGGAGCCCTGGCCGATGTCACCCTGCCTGCTGCGTGTCCCTCATTCCCTGGGGCGGGGGACAGAGCACCCCGGCGGCACAAGGGGAGGCGTTCCCACATCCGCTCATCCCACTGAGACACGCAGAGAGGAAACCCCAGCACCTGGAAAGAGCCCCAACGCCCCCTCCTCTGGCACCCCCAGCCCCACGGGCACCCCAAAAGGTCCCCTCTGCCCGGCCTCGCTGCCCGCAGCGCCCCAGCAGTCGGGGGGAGCTGCCACCCCGTCCCCTCTCACCTGCTCTTCCCAATTTTTTTTTTTCTTTTTCTCGGAAGCAACTAACACTTTTCTTTGAAGAGCAACAGATGAGCGAGACCCTCCCAGCGCCTTTTATGATGTTAAATTTATTGCCTGGCTCCACAATTGCCATTTTAATGACGAACGCTCCCACGGCTTTAACGCGGCTGAGTGCTGGCATTGAAAACAGAAGCCGGGGGGGACACGCTGTCTCCGGTCTCCTGGAGGAGAACGGATTCCAGCCCTTTTCCTGATCCTTGCACAAAGTTTTGCCAAATAGATAATGTGTTTTATAATTTCCAGACGGTGCTGTGCTGGTAAGGGAGGCCCTCTGCTGGCACCGAGCTGATGGGGAGAGCCCCGGGAAGCACCAGCGAGGCATCGAGCCTGGGAGACACCTCTGGCAAGGTGTGCCTGGAGAACCGAGCCTGGAGATCCATGTCGAGCAAGCCAGGCCCAAGGAACCTCTGTTCTGGAGGTGCTGGAGGGCTCACAGAGGTCAGCACAGGGAATCGAGCCCACGGGAAGGAGCCTGGGAAATCGAGTTAGGGAAACCAAGTGGAACCAGAAAAGTGAGCCCAGAGCCAGGAGCAGAGACCTGGACCTGGAGAAAGATGCATGGCCAGCCCAGCCCTGAGGGTCACGCCTGGGCTGAGCCCATCCCAGCCCTGCTGCATCCAAAGTGATCCCCAATCCCTGCAGCCCTGCTGGTCACAGCGAGGTGGCTGTGCACACCCAAAGGGAGCAGCCCAGACCTTCCCTTGGCTGGGAAAAGCCCTGGTACCTCTGCCCCATGGGTGGCACCAGGGGGAATGTCTGGGATGCTGGGAGGGAAGGAGGGGACTGATGGCAGCTTTGCCATGGGGTGGTATGGAGCTGCCACAGCCCCACTGTGTCCCAGATGGGGCTGGTGAACGTTCCCCCTCCTCTGGGCACAGAGCCCAGGGGTGACAGTCCCCACACTGGGAGTCCCCAATCCTCTCCAGGAGGGCATCAGGGCCCTGCCAGAGGACAAGGATAAGTCTGGAGCTGGCGATGGACAGCTGCAGTGTGGGGCCAGCCACGCAGACCCACACCAGGGATTTCAACTGAGGACACTGACTTCTACCAGGAGATGCTTTATTTTTTTTTAACGGTGCCTGAAACTCAGCCTGGGTTATCAGGGAGATATTAAATTGCTGTTGGAAGCGACACCAGTGGGGCGGAAAAGCCATGCTGTGCTCTTACCTCTTCCCACAAGGTCGAGGCAGGCAGCCCCGGGGGACGACGCATTCGCCGCGTCCTTCCTGTAGCGAGGATCACATGTCAGAGCCAACGAAGCCTTGAGAAAATTAAACCCGTGAGCTCACCGCCTTCCTGAGCGCAGGCGCCAGCCCTCCCCGAGGTCCCCGAGCCTGGACTGCCAGCTGGGGTGACCTGGCAGCAGTGCCAGTGGCAGGAGGATGCCACCTCCCCAGGGGCCAGCAGCAGTCCCCACCGGCGTGCCTGCAGCTGGGCTGTGCGGTGAAGGAGCTTTGAAGCCTGTTGTGCATCACTGGCTGATGGGGAAGGACCTTCCCATGGGAAGAAGCTGTCAGCCTTGGCAGAACACAGTTGCAAAAGTCTCCTGAAGGCCTTCAGCCAGATTTCCTCTGGGGGATCCAAGTTCCTGCTTGGGCAAAGGGACGGACAGATGGGTTCAGCCCTGGTGGGACTGGCACATCTTGCCGTCGCCAGGGCTGTGCCCACACTGGGAGGTGGCCAGGCGTGGGGCTGGGCTTTTTCCAGGGCAAGGTAAGTGCTGTTGCCTCTGTGGCACAGTGGATGGACAGAATCAACGAGAAGGGCAACACAGTCCGCAGGAGAGCCTGTGTGTTCATGGGGGTTCACCTGGAGACCCCCAAGAACACAGGGACCCCAAGCTGCCCACCCCTCAGTCAGCTGGGACCAGCACTGGAGAAGGGACATCACGAGTAACACTGCCTGGGAGGGACAAGAGGAGCCAAGAGTATGAGTTTGGGACCTGGGGACAGTGAGGGATTGCCCAAGATAGCAAGAGGAGCAAGGGGAGGATGAAGGAGAGGTCCAAGGGAGGACCTAGAGACAATTGTCCATGGGGCTGTTAAAGCCCCAGGGCTGAGCCAGACCTCTTCCCAGGGCACCCTCTGCTCTCCCAACTTTGCTGACATTCCCCAGCTCAGAGGGGGAGCAGAAATGCAGCTCAGCTCCCATTTCCCCCTCCAGGTACTTTCTCCTTCATCACCCTCTTCCTCCTCCAACCAGCCCAGCTCTGCACTTTGGCTCTGCCCCTTCCCAGCCAGCCACAAGGCACCAGGGCTGTTTTTTCATGTTCCCACTAGGCGCCCCCCACAAAGAATGGGGTTTCAGTGGGTCCATGGACCCCTTGGCACAGCCCTTGGGGGTCTCCAGTTCCACCAGTGGCACAGGCAGGCAGTGCATGCACACACACACACCCACACACAAAAACCCCCTCTCCCTGCCACCACAGGGGCCCAGGCTCAGCAGCCACCTCCAGGCCCTCCCCAGGACCAGCAGGGGCACAGCCAGCCCCAGCCCCTGGCACAGCCCAGCCCGGGCAGGGCTGCAGCCCCGAGCAGGCGGCGGAGGGACGGCAGCAGGCAGGCAGGAGCCGTGCGGGGATGCTCCAGCAGCTGCCGCCAGCACGGCTGGCGGATGCCCTTTGGCCAGGAGCAGCCAGGCTTTTTTTCCAACCCTTCCCAGAAAGAAAACAACAACGCAAGCCCCATAACAAGCTGGAGGGAAGCAGCGAGGAGGCGGCAGATAAGAGGCTGGAGCCGCGCGGAGGCCTCACGGAGATGAAAGGCGATTGCGAACGAGCCTCCCCATCCCCTGCGGACAAAAGAGCTCCTAAAATATTAACGAGGCCCCGTGCCGCCAGGTCCCCCGGCCCCCAGCGCCGGCAGGAGCAGGCGGTACCCGCGCTGCCGGCCGAGGGGTCCTGGGGGATGGAGGCGCAGCGGGGAGCAGCGCAGGATGCTCATTAATTACCTCCGTGCTCCGCGCTGGCAAACGTGCCCCCCGCTTCCCTCGCCACCCCAGGGAGCCGCTGCCACCTCCCCAGCGGATCGGCGTTTAAAGAGCACCGAGCAGGAGCTGTGTGGGCATGGTGGCCCCTCGCTGCCATCTCGGCACCCGAAGGTGCAGCCTCAGCCCCCCAGCACCGCCCCGGTGAATTTGGGGAGAAGCTGGGGCTTCACGGGGGTATTTGCACACCAGCAGCAGGGTGGGGAATGGGGAGCAGGGGAGGGTGCTCGCTCCTGCTTTGTCTGCCTGTGGCTCACCAGGCCCAGGCTGGGGATGGGTGCCTGGGGTGGGGTCCTGTGGGAGCAGCCCACCCTGAGGGGGATGAGCACGCTGTGACACGGGCACTGCTCCTGCCGCATTCCCGCTCCATCAGCTGTCCCAGTGCCCGAGTGGCTCCGTCCCCACTGGCGCCCATCCTCGGAGCCCACCTGTGCACAGCACAGCCGGCCCGTGTGCTGCAGTCCCGGGCCTGGCTCCGTATCCCGGCGAGGACAGGGGCACCGTGACACCGGCAGCCAGGCCGAGCACCCTGGGGACTGGAGGTGACCTCGTGGAAGAAGCATCCACCCGCCGAGGGCAGAGCTGCCCCGTTCCCTCCTCACTGGGCAGAGCACAGGGCTGGCTGTCAAGGGGGCGGCAGGAGAAGGGCGATGTTCGTGCTCCTCGAACGTGGCTCCGGGACGAGCAGCGGGATAACAACAGCTCCAGCGCTGGGTCCGGAAGCGGGTCCGCAGCAGCCGTCAGATCGGGCCATTTGCATAGCACAGATGGCAGCCCAGGAATTTCAAAGCGTCCCCCGTGCCGCGGCAGCTGAAGGGCTCGGTGGCCCCGCGCAGCTGCCGGAGGGAAGCCGAGCTGCCCCGGCCTCCGGGGCACACCGGGCACGGCACGGGCACACCGGGCACGGCACGGCACGGCCAGCACCGCTGCCCAGCCGTGGGGCAGCGATGGAGGGGGACGTGCGGGCTCCGGGCCCGCATGGAAGGGCTCCCGCAAGGGCTGGAGGGCATGACATGTGAGAGACGACGGGAGCTAAATTTACACGGCGGCGGAGCGAGCTGCCTCCAAGGAGACGTGATCACGGGCTATAAATACCTGCAAGGAAACAACGGGGACAGGGACGGTGAATTATTCACAGGCGCAAGATGGCAGGGCACGGAGCGAGCCAGGCCGGGAGAGGGAGCTGGGCCGGGGCAGCCCGGGATCGGCCCGGCTGTGGGCCATGGGGACAGCCAGGGCCGGGACACCCCTTGTGCCCGGAGCTCCTCGGTGGCGGTGTGAGGGTCCCGGGGGTGAAGCCCAGCCTGGCACCGTGCTGCCCCGAGGTGCCTCCTCCAGGGGGTGGCTGGCACCAGGGATGGCCGCTGGTGGCAGGGTGTGGCCAGGTTCTGGGTGCCCCTGCCAGACAGGGCGTGAGGACAGGTCCAGCATCTCCCATGCTGGTCCTGAGTGCGCAAGAGGGGACAGCAATAAGGTGATGTCCCATGTCCCCTGCGCTGGAGGCACCCCCAGCCTGTCCTGTCCCGCTCCATGGGTTTCCCAGAGGATGCTGAGCAGACACAGCAGCAGGACAAGCCCTTTGTGTCTGCAGGAGACACTTGGGGGAGGATTTGGGGCTGGAGTGTCGAGGAGCACATCTACTCTACTCGGGATTCACGGGCTTTCAACGATAAAAATAAAAAATAGAAATTACAACTAGTTTTATTGCTGCTAATGAGAGCAGGTTCCTAAAGGCCGGTGCTGGCGGTGCCGTGCCCCGCTGGCAGGGCAGGGTGCGGGGAACGGGGGATCCCCAGCCCCGGCCCCGCCGCTTCCCGGCCTCTGCTGCCCTCGCCCGGCCGCGGGGAGCGGAGCGGGAGCAGGGACCCCCCTGTCTGCGGCTATTTCCTAATTCGAGCCCTTCTCGGGGGTATCTCCTCTTTTCAGCTGTATTTTTTCACCCACACTGAAAGAAGGATTAGAGGAGACCCCGCTGTCCCCCAGCCCCCTTCCGCTTGTCCTCACCTTCCCCCTGCTCCCGGCTGGGGATTCTCCTTGTGCCCAGCTCCACTCCCACTGGAGCACCCAAAGCTGTCCTGACAAACCACACCTGAATGATAAATGCTCCCCCATGGAGATCCAGCTGCCTCTCTCCTGGCCAGCCCAGCTCACCCTTCCTGGAGGAGCTTTAAGGTCCCTTCCAGCTCAGACCAGTCTGTGACTGCAATTCCCACATCCTTGTTTCAGGGGGAACTGCTGCCCTGTGACCCCCAGCACTCCAGGGGTCCCTTGCAGGCTCCCCACAGCTCTTGGTGAAGGTACAGCAGTGCCCAGGGTGCCACATCCCTGCTCAGAGCAGCGTCCCTGCCCTGCCCTGCCTGCTGCAGGCAGCTGCCTGTAATCAGACCCCCAGCATCCCCCCTCCTCCTCCTGGAAAAAGTCACAGGCAACCAGGACACAGCACTCCTGCCTGGCGGGGGTCTGAGGGAGCTGGAGGGGTCCAGAGCCAGCACAGGACCATGGCTGGTGGGATCCCAGCCCCAGCTCTCCCAGCAGCTCTGTTTCAGACCCTGGCCTTGCCATGGCTCCATCCTTCCTGCTCCCTGAAGAAGTCCTGGAGCTTCCAGCAGTCCCCAAAGCCAGGAGGATGGATTCTCTTTGGAAAGAGTTTCTGGATCTGGTGGTTTCACTTCAGGGGCAGGCTTGGCTTGGGCTTGAGGAAAGGATCAACAGATCCCTTATTTACACTGAGATGTTTGGGGACTCTGGGTCTCAGCACCAGCTCCAGTTCCTCTTCCACAAAAAAAAATCCCTGCAACCAAAGGGAATGGCACAGCCTGGAAGGCAGAGCTAGGAAAAAAAAAACCCCAAACCTATAAACACCCAGTAGTTTACAGTGGCTACACAGCCAAGGGCTTAACCAAGAGCATTCAGTGCTCAAATGTTGCTAATGCAGCTCAGGCAAGGGCTGGGACAGTCATGGCCTGGCAGAGAGACAACTCTGCCAGGAGGAAAAGGGAAAACGCAACAGGAAAACAGAGGAATGGGCTGAACAGTAGGAATTTTCATTCAGCTCATGGAGATGCAAGTCACCCCCCAGGGCACAGGATGCATGGGAGGACTCAGAGCAGGGGAGGTTGAATCCCACTGCAAAGCCCCTTTAGTTTTGTACCAAAAGGGCTTCACCAACACTTTCCTGAGGCTCATCCCGTGTCATCCCCACACAGGACAGTTCCCTCAGCACAGGCTCAGGCACTGCCACTGGGAGGTGCTCCCAATTCTGCCCCATCTGCTCCTCCCTGGGGCTGGGCTGGGGCCGTGTCATCACCCCTTTCCAAAAAGCCTCTGGCCAAGGACTTGGGTTTTCCTGGTGGGTGCCTTACAGAGGCCAGCACAGCATTTTTGAGTGGAGTTATTTGACCCAAGGCAGGATTTGACATAAG
Organism: Onychostruthus taczanowskii; assembly: GCF_017590055.1. Lineage (NCBI taxonomy): Eukaryota > Metazoa > Chordata > Aves > Passeriformes > Passeridae > Onychostruthus > Onychostruthus taczanowskii. The sequence goes on along the minus strand of NW_024498573.1, from coordinate 15,124,830 downwards.
GGAAGATTTCAGCATTTAAATACAGAGCCTGTGCTTACCTGTCCTGTGTCAGCTCAGACTGCAGCACTTGCACTTGATGATCTCTGAGGTCTTTTCCAACCTACATGATTCTCTGATTTCAACAGTTACCCCACAACAAGCCAAATAAAACCTACATGACAAAAACCCATCCTCCCATGAAGTGTCCAGCCTGGATGTGGGGAAGTTCCTACAGCTTTTCCATCAGCATTTTCCAAGAAAGCATCACCAGCTGGAACAGGGAGTGCTTTATGTTGGTACTCAGGGTTACAGCAGGAGCAAACTCCCACGGAGCTTTATAGAAGTGGTAAATCCAGCAGGGTCAATCCCATCTCTGACTCAATTGGATCAACATGCAGCTGAAGCTCACCTGGCTCACGGTGCCACGGCTGGGCTTTATCTCTTACACACCTTTATCTCTGCAGGTGAGTCCCCACATGCACCTGCTTGGACACAAGAACATCCAGGAGCTGCTGTCACCTCACTGTCCCATGTGACCCCACTCACTCATGCTCACCCACTGCTCCATTCTGCTTGTTTCCCTGAAAATCAGAGCTCTTATCCCACACATTGTCAAGCAATGGGGATAAAAAAGAGGGGACAAATCAGGGAAGCCGTGCACAGGGTTAATCAGGGGATCAGGAATGCTGGGACATCATTCCTGCAGCTGTGCAAGTGACAGACAAGGGTGGGTTTTAAGTACAGCGATCCTTTCCTGGAGCTCTGCTGACACCCAGTTAATTCTCTGCTCCCTGCAACTCCCTGGCAGGAGGTTTGAACCATGTGGGGGTCAGCCTCTTCTCCCACGTAACAGGACAAGAGGAAACAGCCTTAAGTTGTGTCAGGGGAGGTTTAGGTTGGAAATTAGAGAAAATATATTCACTGAAAGGTGGTTGGGCATTGGCACACACTGCCCAGGGATGTGGCAGACTCACCATCCCTGGAGCTCCTAAAAAAAAATCTGTGGACGTGGCACTTTGGGACATGGCTTAGTGGTGGCTTTGGCAGCGCTGGGGGAACTCTTGGACTCGTTCTTGTGGGGTTTTCCAACCCAAATGACTCTGTCTGCCTGATGCCCTGCAAATTCCTGCTCCCACGCTGAGCTGGCCAGGCACAGACCTCCCAGAGAGCCCCAGACAGCAGCACTGCAGCGACTCACGGAGCTCCAGGGCAGGGGCAGAGAAATAATCACCATCCCAAGCTGTAGAGGAGGTTGTTTCAATAGAACTTGCTAAACACTGACCCAAGAATAGCCACAAGGCAGGAGGGAATCAAACCTCCCAAACAGCACAACTGCCTCGGGCACCTCAGGGGGAGCACAGAGAATTTAGACACAAAACACCAGCTCTGCTTAAGGCAGAAAGCTCTGCAGCAGTCACTCCATGGCTACCTTTGCTCCATCAGAACAAGGAATGAATGCTCCCCCCTTTAGAACACTGGCACTTGCTCCCAGCTGTGGTGGCCCAAGGCCAGCTTTCCTTTCTCCCAGCCCGGCCAGCTCAGATGCCTCCTCCAGGGGCAGCAGCAGGGCAGGATGTGCCTCCGCAGCCACCTCCAGCAGCTGGGGCCGGGCGAGGGCAGGACCCTGCAGCTTCAGCTGCACACAGGGACACAGACACTGGGGAGAGAAAAGCTTGGCTATGGTGCTTGTGGCTTCAGGACACCAATTCACTTCTTATTCAAAATGCCGTTTTTATCTATATCCCAACAACCTGCTCTTTCAACCCAAAGAAATGTTTAGAGTTGAGCAACAAACAGATTTGCTCAGGAAAGGAGGAGAATGGTAAATACACCCAACCCCCACTAGCCCCGAGGTGGTTTCACCTGACTAGACAACAATAAAAACTAAATCTTCTCACCCAGGGAAGGAGGGGGTGGGCACAGAGAGGCAGAACCACAATAAAATAGAACCTGTGGGTGCCAAATCCAGGTTAGAGAAAGCCATGGGCCGTGGGAACCAACAGCTCCAGCTTCCCCAGCACCCCACGTGCCTTGTGCTCTGGCTCCAGAGCTGATCCCAGCTTTTCTCAAGTGACCCCACTGGATCAGGGACTGGAGGAAGCTCATGATGAAATCAGAGCACCTACAAACTTTCTGTCAAGTCACAGCTTCCAAAAAGGAAGGGGACGGTGTTGGGCTTGGTGAGAGCACAGACAAACATGCATGTCTGCATGAAGACAAACAAGCCCCAAGGCCACTCCAGCTCACCCAGAAAGCACTGCCTGTGGCCAGAGCAAGCCAGGCTTTGCAGGAAGCTTAAAAAACAAGATGAAGGTGACTGGACATAGTTGAGAGAGGGACAGGGCAAGACTGGAGCCTCAGGGAGAAGGGACAGAGCAGCCACAAGAGGAAAGGAAGCAACGTGAGCCAAAATAAATGGGCAAAAGGCACAGGTAAAGCAAAAAAACAAAACAAAACAAAACAAAAAACCCAACCAAACAAAAAAGCAATCAAGCCAGAGAGTTTAAGGGAATTATTTAATGGTGATCAAATTGCAACACAATACAAGAGTACAAACAGTGTTAGCATGGACCTAGTCACACACACTTCCAGGTGAGGAGGGGCAGCGAGGACAGACTGCAGGGATCCCTCCCAGAGCTCCAAGTGCAGTCACTCACACAGGGCTTGCTCTCCGTGCCTCTGGAGAGCTGCACAGCAGGATCTGTCCTGCTTTTAACCTTCCAGACACCCTCAGTGCTCTTGTCCCTGTGCAATCCCTGTAAGAAACCACATTTGCCAAATCCCAACAACTGAGATCTGCAGCTTTTGCTCCAAGCCTACCCAAAGAGCCACGGAATGGAAGGAAGCAGGAACTGTGGGGATGAAACTCCATTGCAGCTGTAGGAGAGGGAGGGAGACTTCCCTCATGCTGCAAGGATGAGAAGACTTTTCTGAGGTTCTGTATTTAATGGGGACAGCCTTCCTGCCACTCAGATACACCTCCAGGCTTTTATTCTCCCAGGAGATGACTTTCCAAGCTCTGCCTGGACGCACTGGCATGCCTGGAGCCTTAGCCAAGGGCTCCTCCACCTGGAATGGGAGTGCTGAGCACATTCAGAGGTGGCTTGTTGTCCGGGCTCTTCAGAGCAAGGTGACACGTTCACTCCATTCACTGCTGCGAGCAGTTTCGCCAACTCCCACGCCCCCGGGGCTCCTGCCTTGCCCCATCCAGAAAGAGCTGCTCAGGCACAAAGAAATCCCCCTGTCACTGGGAACAGCTGCCCTCGGGATCCTCATCTTCTCCTGTGCATCAGAACTGGCAACAAGAGCAGCTCCAGAGATGTTTTGCTGCTGAAGATGACCAAGGCTGTAAAAACCAGAGCCAGGCATTGCAGTCTGCAGGCACAGCTGCCAAACAGCAGGGAAGAGCAGGCATGGACAGGGAACAGTCTGCTACACCCACTAAGGACACAAGATCATATCCAACTTAGCCCTGCTGGTTTTCCCACATCATTTGATGGATGCAGACTGAACAGAAGAGTCTGAGGACACTATGGGATGCAGCTTAGTTGGAAGCATTGGAATAACAGGGTAATAACTAATTTAAAAATCCCTCTTGCCTTCCTATGACAGAAATGCTGCAGCACATCCCACCACAGGACAAGCTGGGTGTTTGAAGCACAATAATCAGGTCTCCAGCACTTGCCAGGATCAGCTCCATCCCACTCTGCAGGTCCATGGAGGCCGGGCTTTGAGCCATGGGAATGTTTAAGCCAGCTCCTGCACGAGTGGCTGCTCAGTGCTGAGCCAAGAGAGGTTCCAAAATACAGGGATCACATTCCTCCTCTGGGTCACTCTGAGCAGTGGACAGGCACTGATGAGCACAAGAAATGCATCCAGGCACAGTGTTCCAGCTTTGCTGCCAGAGCTGGGGGGTTCTAGGCAGCCCAGCACTATCTTTAAATAAAACACACTTAGCACGTGACAGGAAAAAAGGGAATTGCATGAACAATCTACATCCACAGAAGGTCCAGCACAAAGAAAGCCAAGCAAAGGCAATCGGGCAACTTAAATTACTAAACCAAGTTAAAAAACTGGACAGGGATGGAAAAGGTTGATGACATGACAAGCTCAGGATTCCTAGACAGGTAGTGACCAGAGCCCCTGGCCTCATGTGCTGTTTGACATTACAACACACTCAATGCACAGCTTCAAAGGAGCAAGATTCTAGTTCCAAAAATAGCTAAGCTGGGTCAGGTTTTCAGTTAAATGCTAAAGGCTCCTTCATCTAGTTCACAGTACAATCCTCAACAACAAATGGTCAACCCACAGGAGGTACACAGCTCATCCTCCCATCTCAACCATCACCAGACCTGCTTTTAGTACACCACAACTGTGGTCATGCCATCAGCAAAAAGGTCAGAACTGTTTAAAACACCTCACTGCAAATGAGCTCATCCCAACATGAGCAGATGCGTTAATGCATCCTCCCAGCTGAGCTGTTACAGGTTCAGGACTCTTTCAGGGTGTGTGTGGCTTGTTAATGTCCTGTCACCTCATGTTTGTGGCTCCTGGCCCACCAGAAAGAGAAACAATCCTCCTCAGTTCCCTCAGCTGTCACTGCTGCCTCCTCTCCCATACGGTCTCTGATCTCTTCCAGTCACTGCCAATTTTCAAAGGCAGCCAGATCTGCCACAAAAATCATTCTTGGGTCGCTCAGTTGCAAAGCCGTTAAAGAGAATCCCCCCAAACTGTTCACAATCAGTGCAGCCCCTTCCCTGTGCTTCTGTGACCCCAAAGAAAATCATGGGAGGGCAACTCTGCCACGGCCAAGGTGTATTGGAGAGGCCAGCAGGAGCACAACAGCTCAGGAAGGGCAAGGCCATGGATCCAGGCTGCCACAAAGCCCAGCCACACCAGCTTACACTGCAGTTTTGATGCCACAGGCGTCATCCAGGACCACAGGCAGCTTCCCAGACATCCAGAACCAACAGCCTGTGGATAACACGAGTTCCAGGTGACCCAACCCGAGCTTTGCAGCCCTGCACACCAATCTCTCCCCTTCCCCTGTGGCCCTGCAGTGTCCCTCAGCCAGGACACGTGGCCACGTGCTCCGTCCTTCTCCAGAGCAGCTCTGCCGTGCCCTGGAGCTGCTCTGTCCCCAGGGCAGCAGGGCCCTCGTGCCTCTGCAGAGGGACACAGCTGCCTGCAGGAGGGCTCACACCTGCCCAGCACCATCGAGAGATGAGACAAGAGGAACAGATTTAGACCAAAAGCAGTGGACATTTATTCCTCGTTTGTGCAAGAGTGTCAAGATGCATTTGGGAATGGCTGGGACAGACCCTGTGGCTGGAGAGCCAGCGGCTCCAGCCTCTCCTGCCCGATGGCTTGGGTTACAATTCTACTAAGAGGAGATAAACTTGCAGACTCACCTACTGTCACACCAACGATGCTGGCAAATACACTTGTATACAAAGAAAAGTTTCAAACTACATTTTTTTCACTAGATTCAAGTGAAGACTTTGTTCCAAAAAAAAAAAAAAAAAAAGAAAAAAAAAAGACACATACAAGTACAATTTAAAACTGTATGAACATTTGCAAATGTTTAGTGCAAAGTAATTATGTAAAAGCTACATTTTATGAAAGTTTGTGCTGATGTGTTTGGTAGGTTTTTCTTTTTTTTACCCTTTTACATCCATTTTTTTAGTTACATAAGGTTTCACTTACCTACAGTACATATGCATTGTGTTAGGTCCCATGCAAGTGGGAGTAATACCATCAGGCTTTGTAAAATGTCACTCTGATTCGCATTTAGTAAACTGCTTATTTGGTTTAACAGTCAAGTTCCTGGCACACTACACATCCTGATTTCATCTAAGTGCTCAAGCTCCTGTTTGCCTCTTCAGGTGCCTTGTGTGATGCAAACCAAACTGCTTCACGACTTCAGCCCAAAAAGTTTTTTTAGAGAAATCCACCGTTAGTTTAAGCCTGTAACAAACTGCTCTGAAAATTAAAAGCCTATTCACACAAAGTTATATGTAATGACTGTAGTAATCAGTTTATTACACAGATTAATTCATTCTTGAACGTACAAGCTCCAGGGGAGCAGTTGGGTCTTTAAATACACACAAGTTTTCTGTCATATGGATTTTTTTTTTTTTACCCTTACATCCAGAAAGACCTAAGCAGTTAAAAAACTTAAGAAAAATAAGAGCTATTAGCTAGGTATTAACTGAGAAACCACATACAAACCAAAAGAAGTATGAAGGGAGGGAGAGAGTTGAAACAAATCAACATCACTTGATGCACTAATAGCTCCAATCCATTTAAATGGTGACCGGTTAAACTTAGACCTTAAACACAGGATGTGGGTACAGTTTCTCATTGGTCATAACATTTACCTAAGGTGTAGGTCCTTCAGAATAAAATGAATACAGAAACAGCTTCAAGTTCTTCACCTTGCTTTTCATAACTGTTATGAGTTTAAAAGGATTCCACTTAAAATCCTTCATGGATCAGCAACACCGTCCCTAGAAAATCTGAAACCCACCAGAACTCTGCCCATTCCCATTTGATTTCCCAATTTAACTCAGCAAGGAATGCTTTTAGGCTCACAAAGTTATGACTGAAGAACCAGCTTTTCACACACACACTTCTCTGCTAGGAGTCAATGTTGGTACGGGGAAATACAGTATTTCTAGTTTGTTGTTCCAAGTATGTACAACACGCAGCACTGCTGTATCAGGTAAACATGTGCACAGGGGAAGATGAGGCGTGGGCTCATAGAAAGCAGTCAAATGGAAATCAAAAGGACTTTCTCTTTCAGAGTTCCCCTATCTTTATTTGTAGAGGTTATCCAATAATTTCTTTAATTACATCGCATACTTCTGAGTCCATTCCCGAGCTATTCTGTTGTACCTGTATGTATAAAAAGAGGATTTACTCAACATGGCATCTGCACAGATTTCAGCTCCAGCACTCTAGTCTACACATGGCATGAAATCACAGTACTATCATCAGTTTGTAAAATTTAAGAGCAAAATTAAACATTATGCAAACAGGGGAAACACGAAAGCCCACAGTGCTTCATGGAAAAGAAATACCTGGTGGTATTTACAACAGGAGATCTCAGATCTCTGTGACTGGAGACAAAAAATGGAGCTAGAACAGGGCTGAGGGGAAAGGATTTTCAGGAAGACTTTATCTGTGCCTCCCCCAGCCCCATCTGCTGTGTCCCTGGGGAAACTCTTACTGTAGGGTTTCACTTGGTCATTCTGGAAAATAGATTAACATGTTCCCCCATCTCCTGCTTCCCTGCAAAGTCAAGCCCAGTACCTCCCATCAACTCATCTGCTAAACCCCAACAGCCTGATTCTGTTCTATACATTTGGCTATTTTGATGACTGTCAGGACACAGTGATTTGTCAATTCCCAAGAAATCTGTGGCTTTTACATCCAAATATTCTTTACAGCCAGAGGAAGCTCAGGATACTTGTGTAAACAAAGCAGTTGTGTGCTTAACTGCACTGCTGAGAGCTTCTCTCTGACAACAGAACGCAACTTGTTCATGTTCTACAGAATTTGTAGAGTAAGACAAGCCTGAAGTTCCCTGTAGTTACGCATACCAAGTTGGTTTGGTGTTGGAATTTAGTCTGTAGACAATGTTCTTTAGCTTAAAAATCTGACAACCCACTCATAACTAACTCTCTCCTTCATATCACTGCTCAAGAGACTACCCAAGGAGCAAGTCCTTGTGTTTGAACCCAAAATTTATTTCCCTATTTTTGTAGAAAACAGGAAGGAGTTCTGCACACTTAAAAGTGCAGATAATCACTGTTGATTGTGTCTCCAAATATGTGCTGCTGGTCTTGCAGCTTTCAAAACCAGGATGCATAACCTTCTCTAACACTGCTCCTCATGTATGCAGTAGAGGAAGCAAATCTGTGGACTATTTTCCCTTCCCTGACCAGATCTGGAAGGGAACAGTGAGGTAGAAGTGTTTACAACACTAAACTGTTAAAGTGCTTGCTGGAGAGTGCTCCTGCCCCATTTCTACATGACTGGTTCTTCCTTTGTGTTGTACAGTGAAGGTAATACAGAGTTTGTTATTTCATTGTATGACTCCAGACCCAGAGCTGCCATGGAATTTTCTCCCGTTGGAGTAACTTGCTCTCCCTCTGGTGGTTACATGGGATTAAAGCAGCTCAGACGGCAGCACTGGAAAGATCCCAGGGGAAAAAAACCCAGCAAAATCTCTAAGAAGACCACAGAGCAGTGATTTGCCTTTTTTCACTCTCACTCTTTTCCAATAAGCAGTTCCTCTCAGTTCCCCTTCACTGTGTAAGTGTGGATTCTGCCCTGTCAAAATCCATGGGTTTTGGCTTCCATACTCACTTTTCTCTATCTGTTTTGTAGATCCGTGCAATCTCAGGCACTAAAGGATCATCTGGATTGGGATCACACAACAGAGAACAGATGGACAAAAGTACTAAGGAGAGAAAAGAGACACTGAATTAGTTCCAGGAGAGCTGAGGACACCTGCACCAGTCAGCCCATGCACTTCCTTCCCCTCCAGCCAGCAGCATTTATTTAAGTTTGCCAGGAGCACCAATCCCATGTTTCCATTCAGCTGAGCAATTTTGAACAAACTCCTTTTACCAGTGAACTACACAACTTTTCACAACCACAGTATCACAGTCAGTAACCTCCTGGATAGGTCTATGCAGCAGCAGCCTTAAACCACAAGGCAGAAGTGTTCTGCCTGAGAGTCCTCTAGGAAAACATCCTTGCTTTTGCACCTGAAATTCAGCAGTTCCCTGAAGTTCCCTAATGCAGCCACTGTTGGATGACTTGGAGAAGCATTAATCAAAAGTCAAACAGCAGACAAGTCCAGCTGAAATGAAGGAAGCAAGAGCTGTTCACAGCTACTGAAGAATCACAGAATGGTTTGGGATGGGAGGGACCTTGAAGCTCATCTTGTTCAAACCCCTGCCATGGGCAGGGGCACATCCTACCAGCACAGGCTGCTCCAAGCCTCTTCCAACCTGGCCCTGAAGATCTGTTTTAAAATAAGCTGGTCTTGCAGTGAATTGAAAGGCTTAATTTTTTTCCAAGAATAAGGAAAGCTGAGATGGATTTAGTGTAGAACAGCATCCAAAATGACCCAAGAACGCCCAGCTCCTTGCACCTGTATCTATCACAGAGCCCCAGAACCAGAGTGTTTCACTATAAATACAGAGTGGATGTACCCCAGAAGGCACATCCTGCTCGGCAGAGCCCTCATCCATACAAGGAGCCAGGACACTGCTGCAAAGCCACAAATAGCACATGGACATTCCTACACTCACTGCACAGGAGCAGGGAGAAGGCAGGAAGTTATAAGCAAACATATTGGGACAACACTACACCAGGCATGGCAGGGACATCTTGCCCCACTCCCAAAAATGCCAAACATTCCCTTCTCTCCTCCTGCTTGGATCGAACAGTGCCACTCCATATGTCCCTTCACCAATTGCAGCAAAGCAGTTGTCACAGTGCAGCCTCCAAGCAAGGTGCAGATGACAAGAGTGAGGAGTTTGAAGACACTAAACACGAATCTGCTCCAATTCCCATCACTTGCAGGAGGCAGAGCTATCTCTGAAAAATGAAAGGAGACAGCATGCAGCCCATAAAAACAACAAAGGTGTTAAGATAGGTTAAAAGAGGGCCACAAAACAGATCACAGAATGGCTTGGAATGGAAGGCCCTTCAAAGTCCATCTCATTCCACCTCCCTGCTAGGGGCAGGGACACCTTCCACTAGCCCAGGTTGCTCCAAGTCCTGTCCAACCTGGCCTTGGACATGTCCAGGGATGGGGCAGCCACAGCTGCTTTGGACAACCTGTGCCAGGGCCTCACCACACTCCAGAGAGAAGATGGAAACAGGTCTGATATTCAGTTTTTTTCAAGTGGGACAAGAATGAAAGCTTCCTTTAGGTCTGAACTGCACAAGTTGCTCAGTGTTGTGAGCACCAAGAGCCCACAAAGCCACTTAATTCAGTTTTCTCACTTGTTTTTGTAGACTCTTCACTAAGGAATTATCAATTCCCAATTCAAAGCTTCTCAAACAAGTTTGGTAATTAACCAGTCTTGGTTTGGGTGAACAGATTTCTGGTTCTAGAAAAAGGAGCAAACCTCTTCTCCCTTTTCCCAGTTTTCCACAGCGCACTTGTGAAATTTAAGAGTTAAGTGTGAATGTTGATGATTCTCCACCATCAACTGACACAGGGCCCATTTACTGAGCTCCCTCTCAGCTCACAGTGTGCAGGAGGTCTGCAGAAGCCACTGCTGCTGCACCGGTGTCCCTCAGCAAGGCAGCACACTCAGCACCTGTGGCACAGATCCAGCACCAGCTCTTTTCCCCCTACAAATCAAGTAAAGCCCATGATAGTTTTCAATGGGAACACCTCTGCCACCTCACACTGTTCCTAGTCAGTGCAGTTTGAAAACAGCTGTTTCTCCAGCAATTTTCCTGTAGCTCATTTCTTTCTGTCAGACTCCACTGCTCTGGTCACTGAAGTTTCTTCAGCTGTAGGATGAGTAGCTCCAATGTGTCTCCTGCCCTCACCAGAGGACACAGGAAATCCAATCGAAAGTTTTCTAGTCAACTGTTGTAACTGCTCCCTCAAGTTTTATCTTATCAAGTCCTTTAAAAGCCCAAGGAATTTTTGAACACAGTGGCTCAGCCTTCATCAGCAGAACCACACTGCAGGTCTGTGCACTGCTCTCTGCCCACCCTCACACCCCTTTTCCTAACACTCAGCAGTTCACTTTTCAGTATCACTCCAAAAACACTGAATAAAAATGGACACAATCATCTGGCCTCAAGCTGCACTGCCGCATTCAGCTGCTTTGATTTATTTTCCTAAGTCTTCATTATTCCAAATTATTCTCATTACACTAACTCTTGCCGGTGACTTCACATCTGTCCCCCTTTTATCTGTACAGCCACACAAAAAAAAGTATTTTTAACTCAACTGGTTTAATTTTAATATCCTGCTGAACCCAGTTATTTGTCCAAAATCAATTCTGCAAGTTTCTCCCAAGGCTTTCCACTACAACACTGCACATGCACATGTTTTAGAAGCAACATACAGAAAAATCCCTTGGAAAAGGCACCACCTCAAAGTTTCAAGTGCAAGGGGAAAGGGGAAGCAACCCTTACAGATGTCAGCTGTGTATCAGAGTTCTTTGATGCATCAGATAATGAGTTAAACCAACACCATGGAATAAGAGACTCACCAGGCCACAATCAAGTATTACTGCAATGAATTCCACAGCAAAGCCTGTGACTACAATGTAGCCAAATGACTACAACATTACTATCAGACAATGAAAAGAGAATTCCCCAAAACTTTTGGAACCACAGAATCAGGTTGAATAATTACACAAGGCAGGTAAGTGACACTTCACACCTGAACATCCTGCATGGCCATGGGCAAAGCATTATCAGCTTGGCAGAATCCCTTCAAGTCCCTCACTGGCAGGGATGTACTTCAAGTGTGCACTCTTTGAATTCAAGTCTGCATTCTTCTCAGTAATGGCAAAATAAATCCTACTTGCCATTAACTCAAGGGATTCATCCCTTGAAATAACTCTGTACAGAATTATTTCTCATAACTCTTAGCTGTCAGAGCTGTCCAGCCACTAAGCAACTTAAACCACTGTCACTTTTAAACTCCTTTTCACATGAAAATTGGTTTTGCTTTGTTTTATTTCACCAACCAGGCAGCCACTGACCTCTAACCCTTTAACTACACTCCCCATCTATCTCTGCAGACAACAGATAGAATTTACCCTCCAGTGTGCTTCCTGCTGCCATGGTCTAGCACAGACTCCTCAACACCAAGGAGCTGGGAGAACCAAACTCATCAAGCAGAAGGGCTGCTAACAAAGTGCTTCTAGAAAATGGGCTCAGCTTCCCCACAGAGCAATGACAGAAATGCACTGTCATCAGGCACTATGATCACTGAACACTTAAGACTGCTTGAGTAACATGCAAAATAAGTGTGTAACACTGCACAACTGAGATGCAGGTTCCCTCTCCAAGACTTTCCTTTACAAAGCATGTAACACTGAAATTCGTGGGCAATCTTTCTCCAAGCAGCTCCTCTGTGCAAAAAATCATGTCACTGACAGCCTGTCAACAAGACCAGCTCCAGTTCCCCACTACAGAGCCCACCTCAGCAGCTCCCCTGCTGTACTCTCACCACCAAGGTCAGCCCACCACCCCTGATGGGCAACTGCACCTTCCTGGTTCTGCCCCACCTCACACTGAGCAGATGTGGATGCAAATTCCATAGGTAAATTTCATGGCTGGGTTTCCTCTGCTGTGAAGCAGCTCAGCCATTAGTCAGGACAATCCATGGTGTCAGCTCTCCACACAGGTCCTTCCAGCACCAGCCAAATGAGCAGTGCAGAACACAGTTTCAAGTCCATCTGCTACTGGAACATCCAAATTTAGGTGTGTTAAAGATCCTGGAACTCAAGAGGTGAAAAGACTCTTAAAAGCAGCTGATCCTAATCTTCCAAAACACAAATCCCAAATCACTCACTTTGTCTGTACATGCTGACTGGTCTAACACCCACCACTCCAGCCACCCCCTTGACACATGGCACCAACCACTACAGATCCTGCTGCTTAAGTCTAGCTGGAATTCCAAACAAACTTGCTCCACTAAAGCACCCATCCACGGGGCACTTCAGAGTAAGGAAAAGCAGCTGAGCAGCCACGGAATCTCCAGCTGAATTCATAGAAGGGAGATAAATGGCACTTATATTTCCAAAGAATGAGCTCCCCAGAAGAAACAGCTGTGTGTTCTGATCCAGCTGCTGTTTTGGTGCAGTTACTGCCCTCCAAAAGGAGCCAATTTAGAATCCATCTAGGAGTAAAGGTCCATCTCTAAGCAGGCACAGAGACTGCACCAACAAAGTGTTTGTTACAGTACCAAGAAGGTGCTGAGATGGTTGCTCTGCATGCCAGGCTGTCAGGACAGCAGGATGACACTCAGCTCTCCACCCTGGCTGGAGTCACACCGGAGGGTCAGGACCACCTGATCATGGAAAAGCTCAGGCAGTGACACAGAGCAGGTGGATAAAACAAGAGAAGCATCAATCCCTGGCCATCATGAGTTCACAGCAAAGGCAGCAGCCCACCCCACCTGCTCTGTCCTGGGTGAATGACAAACACTGTGCCAGGACTTTCCAAGGAAAGTGATTTGTCACCTCCTGGAGACCAGGCCATGGCTCTGGCAGACAATGCTGTGCTTCTGGCACAGCCCAGTTTCTGAGTGCAAAAGTAACAATTGGTCAGCTAAGGTTTGACTGAGCCTGGTATGCTGGAAGACACCTCTGCCAGCTGAAATGGGAGCTTTGGACATGCCACGCTGCTGAGGGATTCTTAATTCCTTTCTGAAGGGTTTATCCAGCTGTCCTGCTTCTCTCACCAGCAAGGGCTCATTTGTTCATCATAGCCTGGCAGCCTCCACGTCAAGGTTCACTGCTACTTCCATCTCTGCTCCTTACTAGAGTCAGGTTTTTTCCTGATTTTGGGGAATATTCTCCTACATAATCACTGTTTTTGAGTTTCAGGTCCCAAACCCTTGAAACTTGAGACGTGTAGTTGTCAAAGCTTTATCAGTACTGACAGATGCTAAGCTTGCAGCATTCAACACTGGAAACACCACTGCCCAACAGGTTCAAATGCCTGGCTCCTGACTGTGAACAGGCAAGATGCATCCAAATAAATGAAAGGAACTCTGGCCTCTGCTGGAGTTAAGTCCTATTTCTTAACCACAACCCCATTTCCAACTCCTCCAGCCATCTTCCCCAGCCTTACAGGAAGTGTACCTTTAAATCTGAGCAGTTTAAACTTCTGGCTTCAAAGCAACTTGCATTCCTGCTAAGTCAGTTCAACAATTTCTGGTGACAAAAGAAGAAAAGTTAAGTGTTGCCCAGTGTATCCCAGACTGGTTGAGGTTGGAAGAGACCTCTGGAGATCATCTTGTCTCAAGCAGAGCCACCTAAGACAGGCTGTCCATGACAATGTCCAGGGGCTATGCAGTATCTCTGAGGTGGGACAGCTCACAGCCTCCCCAAGGCAACCTGTGCTGGTGCTCAGCATCCTCACTGTAAAAGTACAACATCAAGTGTTTCCTGCTGCTCAGAGAGCCTCCTGTGCTTCAGCTTGTGCCCACTGCCTCTTGTCTTGTCACTGGGCACCACTGAGAAGAGTCTGGCTCTGTCATCTGCACCTCCTTCAAGTATTTACAGACACTGCTAAGATCTCCTGAGCCTCCTCTTCTCCAGGCTGAACAGTCCCAGCTCTCACCCTGTCCTCCTAAGGGGAGATGCTCCAGTCCCTCCATGACATTCTGGCCCCTCCCTGGGCTCTCTCCAGTACATCCACACTTTCCTTGGCTGGGGAGCCCACCCTGGGCAATGCTCCAGGTGGGCTTCATCAGCACCCAACAGAGCAAAAGGATCACAGCCCTGCTGGCACCACTCCTCCTAGCACAGCTTTCTGTGGAGCAAGGACAGCTCCTGGGAAGCTGCACAAGTGGCTCAGTTATAGTTGTGAGAGTTTAAACAGAAAAGTGGGCACTTCCCTCGGAATCCCAGCTCAGCACAAGTGGAGACACTGATCCATGCTCTGTGACAAAGCCACGCCCAGTTATGTGGGTAAAGCTGCAATGGGCAAACTAAAAGCCAAGATGATCAGAACCCAACTTCCTGATTTTGAAAATGGCACTGTGAATGTCCAATTCAGTCTCTCAGTACTAATACTTCCAGCAAGTCTTAGTGAAGTGATTCATGAAGAGAAACATCACAGTAAATCCTCACTGCACCAGGCATGGAAGTCTGGACAGAGGGAGCTGAAGTCTTGCATGAATGAGGCAGAGGTTACTCACTGTCCCTCCCAGGCAGGGCCCTCCAGCACACTCACACAGGCTCCATGATTTATTCCTTACAAAACACACGGAGAAGTGGGACAAGACAGCAGATTAGTCCAACCTTTACTGCACAAGTGCTTTAGTTCAAAATTAACTCTTGCACAGCCACTTGCCAAATTCAAGAGAAAGAGTGTTTTTTCCAAAATGGCTGAGAACAGCTGTAACAATGTTAAAACACTTCATATTCTCCTGTTTCAGGCAACAGGGTTCTTATTTATGCAGACTTGGAGATAATGTTTTTAATTTAAGCCTACGCATTCTGCTTAAGCCTTGGAGTTCAAATTACCCACCACGGTGTGGTTAAGACTGTATTTTGAGGTTATTTATTCTCCAGTATGTATTCTTGAGGGAACACTGAGTTCAGAATTACTAATATAAGCAAGTCAGCTGTTGTACTGAGACAGTCTCTGCTGTTCTCCCAAGTTTTAACAATTGTAGGAGGGACAGAACAAAACCCCAAAATGCCAATCACCTCTATCATAACCACAATCTTTATTAAATTGCTTACAGAGGGCTGGCTCCAGAGTGTGAGGAGCCAAGACCCCTACCTTTACCACTGAACTGGAATGACTAAGTAGCACTGATATGATTTTTCAGTCTTTCCACCAGAAAGTGGCACTTTTAACCCACAGGAAGTCAGTGCACACCCCTTCCCCTCTCTCCTTGCAGGTTAAGGTGAAAAACATCATGTACCACGCATTAACTGTGAGCCTAACAGTGAGCTGCTGATAGTGCTGCCTCCCAGCTGCCTCAGGAGGAAGCTGTGCATGATAAGCTCTTTCCTACAAGGACTGGTTCTACTCTTCCCAGATTTCTCAATCAGTAGGAAGTACATTTTTTCATAGCTGTGCTCTAAGTTATCTGCTTACAGAGTTTAAATTCAAACAGCCTGCTCCCAGTAGCATCCAATTTAAAGGGTGGCACAACTTAGGAAATACTCTCAGAAATCTACACTACAAATAATAAATTGATGCTTTGGAAGAGGTATGAGCTTATTGCTGAATGTTTTAAGTCTTATTAGTTACCCCAAATTACCTAATCCAACAATTTTTCCTGCTAGCAACACATTCCTTCTTTGATAAGGCTAATCAGTTACTAGGAAGCTGAAACATCCCTGAAGTTTGTCACAACACACTCTAATCTGACTGAATATAAGATTTCAACCCCAAAGGTCCAAGTTGCCTTTGTGGACTTTATTTCCATTTGTTCAAGATGGGAACACTTCCCCTAAGTACCAGCTCTCTGCTTCTGAAGTCTGCCTTTTGACAGGGCATCCCTGTGATTCTGAGGGAAGTATTCCTATAAAGTCACTCACCCCTAGGAATTTGCTTTGTTGTTTTAATTCCTTCAGTAAATGTAGCCCCAGGGAGGTGGGACAAGGTTTTCTCCCAGGCTAGAGCAGTGTGGCTGTTGTGCTGTGTGCAGCAGAGTGTGGGCATTCAGCTGAACTGTTCAGCAGTGAGAAGTGATCAGCACCCCAGAGCCCCCTAAACCCAGCGGGGAGAAGGGCACTGGAAGGGGCAGGTGGCACAGGACAGCCACCCTGATCCCATGGCTTATTCCAGCTGAGTCACAAGGGTATAGTTTGAAAAGGGTAAGAAAAAAAGAGTTCAAAGCAGAACACAAAGGGAGATTGAGATGTTAAAGCATATTGCAAATGTATTTGGGCAGTAAAATTAACACTAGGATGTATTTTCTGAGTGATTAAAGCTGACAGCCTGGAGCAGCCTCTTAAATTCTTGCCCCATCTTCTCCCAATTGTCCTAATTCCAGTCCATCTCCCAGTATTTTCAATCATGCTGTCTATCACCCCACCACCCATCTGGTCATTTCAGACTCCCTAAAACAATACAGCATTTTCTCCAGTTAAGCAGCAATTAAATCAAACCAGACCAGACATCAGTGCTTGGGGCTAATTTGGTGCTTCTAAGAGCAGCCAGTACTGACTGAGAGCACTTGTAAGGAAACTGCAGCAACCTGACAATCAATTATTTTTTTCTTCACTGACACCATTTTTTCAGTTCTTTCAAGACTTTGAGCCTTGTGCCCAAGCAGATTCACTTCTGACAAGAGACAAGGAGATACTGGTTTGCCTTTCCATCTGCTTCTGCAAATGCTGGACAGAGAAGGTGGAAACTTCTGTGGGTTCAGGGAAAGGCAGACAGTGATGATGTCCAAGGGACGCACCAGGATCACCTGTCTGAACCAGAAAGTGCCTGGGAACATCACATGTAGGAGAAGGACAGGCAACAGGAGAGCCTCAGAGCAGGGACACTGTGAAGGACAATGTAATCAATGTGACAACTGCAGCATTTGATTACAAGGACAGTGTGAAGCTACAGAACAGAAGGGTCAAGAAATGATCATGCACAGGGTAGACTCCAAATATTCCTAAATTGCCGTGCCTAGACCTACAAACTTGATCCACAGTTTGCAAATCTACAGTTTCAATAGCCAAAAAAAAAAAAAATCCAGCCTGTGTCTTCTTTCAAGATAACTAAAGCCTCCTATTTATATTAAATATGAGTACTGCTTTACCAGGCAAAGGCTAAATTCCAGAGCTCCACAAGCTAACACAGCTCACAGGGACCAAGATACTATTAGCTAATTATTTTAGATTGTTCAAGCTAGGCAAGTTTTAAACTATATTTCAGGAGTTCACACCATTGGAAGTTCTGTTAAAAAATTACCAACATGGAGCTCTAGTGCTCCCTTGAAAGAGAAATTCTTTTTGATATGACAAAAAATTAGCAACTTCACCATTTTTTAAAAGCCACAGCCACTCCCTTACATATTTTACTCTGGGCATATCTTGAACATTAAAGTCTTCCACTGTCCCACACTAGGTTTTATTTTTTATATATTTGTATCTATTTTTAGTTGAAGTGTTCTGAGGTGAGGTGGCAGCAGTTTGTACTCAGTGTAGTAAGACTTATCTGATTCACTGACAAAGCTGAGGAGTCTCCCCATGGCCACAGGGAAGCTGGATGTCCTGAGCATCCCTTGCTCAGGAATTGGCTGCAAGCTCCATGTAGAGTCACAGGAAAGAAGCAGTGACCACAGAAATGGTGGATTCCAGCAGGAATGCAGCAGTTTTTACATCCCAAATCAGTACTTCATTTTAGCAGAGCAAAATGAAAGAAGCATTGGAGGTACCTTTTGAAATAGTTAGTGCTGGGGACCACTGTGATCGTAGAATATCAAGACAAATGCTGCCATTACTGTTAATATTTGGATGATAGATTCTTGTTGTAAATGCAACCTGCAGAAGAAGGAAAATTTCAGTGTAGGCTCACAAATATACATCACACCACATGGTAACAGACAGATTTATGGCAGAAGCCACTCACCTTAGGTGGTTTGAAGGGATAATCTGTCGGGAAGTGAATTGTCAAGAAAAATACTCCACCTTGATAGGGACTGTCGTTCTGTTAATGAAAAAGAATCGTTGCACCTTGAGGAGATACTACCAGACCACCAGTCAAAAAAGCCATGAACATCAATTCTCTCATACTTACTGGTCCCATTATTGTAGCTTGCCAATGGAACACTGAAAAAGAGAGAGATTTACTTCAGTTTGGAGAAGCTCAAGTAATGATCTACTTTCTTCCAGACAAAACAGCACAGAAAAGAAAAGTCTATTTTAAAAACAAAGCCTTGTGAAAGGCCACAGGGAAGCAAGCCAAGGAATTAAAGAGAGACAGAGCAAAGCACTCAATACTCTGCAGTCCTCACTCCAGGACTGCTGTGTACCACATACACGTCCTGCAAAAAATCCCATTACAATAAAAACCCACATAGTTCTAGGCAACTTTTCAGGCTCAAAATTGTGAGTTTAAACTTTGTAATTTCTAATGAATCAGCAGCCATGACTGCCCCTTTGAGCCAGCTACAGCAAAGCTCCAGCATGAACTCACAGCTGCTCTCCTACTCACACCTGTGACACATGGAAGGGGAGCCCAGGCTCTGTGTGAACCAAACCAGTGGTGTCCTTACACCATTCAAGCATCATCTCCACAGAGGCCTCAAGATTTCACTAAAGCAGCAGAAAGAACTGTCCTAGGAAAATGCAGGAATGATAGTCTGCCCCATATTTGGAGCAGGATGTGCCAGGACACACTTCAGGTCAAATGGACAGAAGTTAATCCTCACTTGTACGCATCTGCCCAAGAGAACTTTCACCTGGTAACACAGAGGATTTGTGAAGAATGTTGCTGTGCTGGAAAAGAAAATAGTCAAAGCTGATAGTCTGTAGGAGGCACACTGGGGAACTCTCAGGGTTCCTCTGTCTCCACAGGCTTCAGTGCCTGTGCAAAGAGCAGCCTAGGAAATTATTTGTGAATTAAGACTATGGAAGCTTCCCTCAACATGGATGTCACCTACACAGCACCTTCAGAACTGGGGAGGTGTAGATGATGGCAGTTGTTTCAAGGGAACTCTTCAAGACAGGAGATGAAGCCACATGGAAGTGTCTGTGCCTGACTGGCACCTGGTGCCCACAGCTGTCAGGACTACCTGGGCCAAAAGCAGGAGTGGCACTACCTGTTCTCATCTAGCACAAGCAGTTTTTAATTACACATGGTACAGGCACTACAGCTCAGAATGATCTCATACAAGGAAGGAGGAAAAAAGCAGAGTGGGAGTAGCTCTGCAAGGCTAGGGGGGAAGAGTGCTGGGTTGGAACAGGTTTGTTTTAATCTACTCCTACATTTCTACAGGAATGTGTAACTTTCTATACACTCCAGCACTGCTGAGTAGCTCAGAAATGATTCAGAAAGATCTTAGTAACTCATTTTTTCCTTTTAAAAAGAATACCTGAACTTAGAGTTCTCATCTCTAACAGAGAGAGAGGATTTCACTACTTAAATATTCACTCTCTCAGGAGCCTGGCTTTGAGAAACTCTACATCCAGTGAAGGATTAGGAAACCAAGACAGCAGCTCACATGTAGCATTCACCCATCTTCAAGGGGTTCAGACAGTTTCCCAGGAGCTCCCTGTCACCTGCAGCAGGACATGGAGGAGAGGACAAAGGAACAGCAGAAATCCCACAGGGGATTGCAGCCAACCCCAACAAAACCAGTAAAAATCTCACAGATCTTGATGAGATTCACTGTGGTTGCTCTGCAGAGTCACCACTGAAAAGAGAACCTCAAATAACCAATGACTTCCTTAAACCCAACAAAAACCAGAAATAAAAACATATCCACAGGCAATCTCAACTTGTTCAAAGCTAGAAGGGAGGTTTGTGTTTCCTCCCACTCAATGCCCACCCCAGACTTGGATGCTTGTTTAACCTAACCTTTAAATCCTGGTAACATCCAGGACAAGTCTGGTGAATGCAAAGATGGATTTGTCATGCAGAGCTTATTCCAGTTGATTCTTTCCTTTGCAATCAGCCAAACAGAGGTATTTACAAAGGCAGGGGGCTGTTGGCTTTCAATAGGTAAGCAGAGGTACACGTTTGGAAAAGGCTAAGCCACTGGAAGCATACCAACATCATCCAGCCCCCAGCACATTTCCAAAACGCAGGCCAGAGGTGGGTGGAAGAAAGCTAAAACCACACTGCCAGGAAAATCCCTTTCCTACAGCTCACAAGGCAGGAAAAGCCCTTTACTTTCTGAGGTTCATGAACCCCTGAGATGAGAAGCTTATAGCTGGGGACAGTTTGTATCAGCTGGAAAAGGCACAGGACAGCACTTTGCAAGCACAGCACGTCCTGAACTCTGGGAAATGTCGCTCTGACAAGGCAGCTGCAGCAGACCTGGAGCACGGGGACCTGGGAGAAGGCACCTTTCTGTTGCTGCCACTGCTATCCACTTACACACATCCAAATTGTGGCTCTCAAGAACAAAAGTCTTTCATTAGAGGTCTTTCAGAAAGGTGGCACCAGGAGAACTGAATAGTACTTTAAAGCTTTCTGTATCAGTAGTAACTTTCCATTCTCAGCCTTCACCAACTTCTGTTACCACCTCCTCTGCCAGACAAGCCTTTGATAAGGCTTTGGAAAACACAAAGTAGTTTATCATGGCACAAATCACACTTGCTAATTTAAGGGAATAAAAACCTCTGTCAGGCTCTCCATCTTAGTCATTTCTTGTCTATGAAACTACAAACCTCTTTGAAATACTATTTGGAAAGCAGAACTAGGTTGTGAAGTAACTACTGCTAAACACCCTCAAAACCAAGCTGGGCTTCCACTCATTTGAAAGAGCTGCTGAACAGGAACATTCCCACTAATTTCAGTATTTTCACCCTCAGGTTTCAAGTGCTTTTTTTTTTTTATGTAGCCCTACATTTCTACAAGAATGTGTAACTTTCTGTACACTTCAGCACTGCAGAGTAGCTCAGAAATGATTCAGAAAGATCTTGGCAGCACTTTTTCATTTTAGAAAGGATACCTGAGCTTAGAGCTCTCAGAGAAGGAGGGTTTTCCTGCTTCCCTCTCCCCTCTCTCAAGAGCATGGATGCTTTGCTGACATCACTTGTCAGACCACACTGCACAGCAAATTCAGTGTGTGCTGTTTAGGGGGCATTGCAGCCACAGCTGCCAAGGGCTCTCAAGGAACCTTTTCCACTGTCAGAGCTGCTACAGGAAAGAATGTGAGCACAGAACAGCAGTAACTCCCAGTCACTCCCCAGGTGCACAGACTTGAACAGGAAGGCCAAGAAGATTGTCTGAGGCTGTCCCTTACACAGGAGCTGGCAGGGCATGCTGATTTGAGCAGTTTTCAGACACCATGTATAGTTTAGATATCTGAATTCAGAAGGCTGTGGGCAGCTGCTTGCTGGTTTGACCACAGATCTACTGAGATTTTCTAACACCATCCCCCAGGAGAATTCCAGAACAGTTAATTTAAAAGGCATAATTTAAGATGTGCATTGAGTTGCCCAATCAATAGAGTGGGAATAACACCACTGGCACACAAGGAAGGTGTAAGAGATACAGAAGAGCAGCAAATTTAAGATCAGGAGGTGGAGTATTATCTAGTACTCTAAAAGAAACAGAAGGATTCTCCTTGAGGAACTGGACATCCTTTCAGAAGGAAAAGGAAAAACATGGGAGAGGGCAGGTGCTTGATGAGAGCAGATACTTACTGTCATCCCCGACAGGCCCTGCTGAACACTGTGCTGGAGGATCACGTGCCAGGTCGTTCAACTCCTGAAAAACAGGAAGAGTTTGTTTCACTTGATTTTAAAAACAAGCATGTCATTGCTCAAAGGCTGCTAGGGGCACTCTGGCAGCACCACAGAACTAATAACCAGGACTCTGGAAAGTAAAGCTGCATCTTAAACCCAGGAGACACATCTGGCACAGGCCTCAGGAACCTGTCCAGGCTGCAGAGCCTCGAGTCACAGCAATCCTCACGCCACAGGGGTTGCCATGTCTGCCTGCACTGGTCCCAAGCATTACCGAGGTACTGCATCTTCTACCAGCCCCGGGACACAGAGAGATAAGATGGCCTCAATCCAACAACTCTCAGTATCAGCCCTATTTTATTCCCTCAATTGTAACAGTTCCAGTGGTGCTCCAGTTTATCACCTCCACAGCCAGCCTGCAGCACACACAGCTCCCATAACCTGGGGCTGTTTCACCTCCACACATACACATCAGTGACCATGGGTGGAATGGAATAAAACACAAGGCCTTCCATACCCACACACCTCACTGAAACCCCCCACTTTTCAGTGGCTGTGTCAGTCAAATTCTCCTCTGAAGAAATCCTTCTTCAGAGGTGAGCAACTCACAGTACACCTGAACTATACTATTTTGCTTAAATTTGAAGCAAAATTTCAGCACAGTTCAGAGAGCTACTCTTACCAGTAATTCGCATCAGCCATTTGCTCAGGAAGTGGATGTTTGGTGGAAAGTGCAAACAGTAAAACTTTCAAGTCAAACTTTACCTGCTCCATTTCTGGCTCAGTCACTGACCTGCTCTGCATGATAGTCCTGAACATATCACCATTTTTGTCTGTGAACTCAGTCTAGAAAGCTGAACACACACCAGATAAGGATTACAACTATTACCTAGTGCACAGGAAACACTCCCATGCTGTCCCTGGTCCATTGTGTGTTCAGCTTTTCACCTCCCAGAACAGTCCAAACTGGAGTCTCCATACCAGGCTTTTGGCAGACAAAACAAGTAAGTACAATGATTAAGACAAGCTGATTGCAGGAATGGAAGAAAATTTGCCATTTAATGGCCTTTTGTTATTTACAGGCAGTGATTAAGCTTTTGAACAGATGATCTCTGGGAGTTCCAGCTTCTACTTCCCAGGAACTGGGAGGCCACCACTAACCAAATCCACAAGACACAAATGCTGCCTCACATCAAACATGTACATCTCTGGATTTCCCCCTCCAGATGCAGTGCCCCAGAAAACCTCACAGGCCCTGACACACACACATTTGGGTTTTGCCCTGAGCAGCTTCCAGCTTCTAGAGAGTCCTGCTGGAAGCCTCTTTGCCTTGACACCAGACTATGGAAGCTGTCCTAGTGCTCCTGCTGGGCTTTTTCTACTAGGTGTTCAGCATGGACATGGACAGGAACAGACACTGAGCATGCAGAACCTGCTGAAGAGCCTTCTCCCTGCTGGAGGGGAAGAGAGCATCTCTAAGTATCCTCCAAAGACACAAAGCCCTTTGGAGTTGCTCCAGCACCCTGAACCACCAAGGCAGCACAGGAACGTGCAGAAACCTACACACACCTTCCTCAGGGGCAGTCTAGTCATGGCCACAAAGAATGAACTGAGTCTACACACAACAGGCATGAAAAGTTTAAAAATAGCAATGTATCTACTCTTTCTAAAGGTGTATGGAGTACAGACCACTTCCAAATAATACTGGACTCTGGATTTTCTGGAAAAAAAATATTTAATATTATTGTATTCAAAGCCCCAAACACACAACTAAAAAAAAAATATTCCTTACCACTTCTCATCCCATTCTATGCATCACATGACCCAGAAGGTACAGCTGGAAGAATGCATGTTTTCCATGCATGACCACAACCTACCATGGATGGTATTTATGAACACACAACATGCACCTTGCCTGCTATAAAAAGGAAAGAGTTACAAACATGAGCTTGGGCACACATTTTACCAGTTAGTAAAATACACAGCTCCAGAGCTGCCCTGACACTCCCCCTACATCCTGCTGCCCAAATGCTCCAACCACTTCAAGCTGCACGTAACAGAGGGACCACAAGGTAAGTCCCCAAGAGCCACAGAGGCAGCAGTGAAGTTCAGGTAGTAGCAATTTCTCATCAAAATACTATTTCTTTCTCTACATATTCAGTTTCGGGGAGATTTCTGAGTTTTCTGAAGCCCTGGGTATTACCTCTGTAGAAAGTGATTACTTACAACAACCACTTGTACCACTTGTCTCAGTGACAAGGTGGCATTTCAGGTTTTGCTCCATAAATTCACAGAGTGAAACATCACAGATTAAAAGGTTTATGTAAAAACCACTGTGTAAGTTCCTCGTGCTTAAAAAAGTATTGCACCAACTCTCAATTCAAGCCCCTGCAGCACAAAACTTTCCAAATTTTGTAGAACAGCTTGGAGAACAAGTTCAGCTCTTCCCCTTCACCCCTCAAGACTCCTCTGGAGTGCAAGCACCAGCTGCTTCTGCCTACAGGAGAGGCAAACACACCCTGGATTTCCTGACAGAGGATAAGCCCTTCAACATGCTGAGCCATTCCCTTCCAGCTGCTCTAAGGCTCTCTACACCTGCAGAGCCAAGTTGAGGAGCAGGAAAGGAGCAGCTCATGACTGGTAGCACAGAGAGGAGCACCCACAGCTGCTGCACAGAGCCAGGCACCTGCCCCAGGCTGCTCTGCCTTTTGCAGGCTCCTGTGCAGCTCCTGAGCTATCATGAGCATGACACCAGACCCACTCAGGTCTTGGCTTCCAGCTGTTGCTGGGGAATGCTGAGAACCAGCTGGTTTCTGTAAGTGAGAACAAATGACTCTGGAGTTCCCATAAAGCTGGAACTCATAAGACACGGAGGATTCAGTTACAGTTTGGTATCATCTACAACCTGAATGTACTGGATCCCCAGTTGCAAAGCCCACTGTTTTTCCCTGTGATCCAGGAAGTCTTGCTGGTCCATGCTCAAGACTGACCTCGACCACACCGATATTAAGCCAAAATCTGAAGAAAGCCATAGCAGTTTCCACTCCAGACAGTTTTTGATCCTTAAGCATATGCAGATTTTGCTTCAGGAATTTACAAGCAGCCTTTAGATCAAGTTCCAGTTTGAGTTACTCAGCTCCCAGGGCTGCCTCATCCTGAGTTGGCTTTCCAGCTGAAGGCATCTTACAGAATTTAAAGTTTCTGCCATCTCCCTTAAGCAAAATATCCCTGGGGCTCGGCCCACTGCTGTGGATCCTACCATTAACCTAACTCATCTCACAACTCCTAATGAGTCCCTTAGCAAAAATGAGGAAGTGGAAGCACACCACAAAGCAAGGTTCAAGGTGTCCTGCCTAAAGGCCAAGTTGGAAAAAACTACTACCACTACATCCACACAGAAGATACCCTAAAAGCTACAAAAATCTCACAAGAACCTGACATTTAGGCACCAAAACCCAATTTAACCATGCTCTTAAGTTCCCAACAAAGCAATCCCTACTCAGGGGTTCCAGGAAAGCATTTTAAGGAAGATGGAATGTGCTTATGCCACAGATGCCCCAACTGTGCTTCCCAAGTCATGACAGGCACCAGCTGCCAGCGAGGCCTCGAGGCTCACAGGTAAACCAGTGCCACCAAGCTTGCTCAGCCCCACAGCACCCTCATCCCTACCCTCCTGTTCTACTTCCAGGAGCTGGTACAGTGCCTTTAAAACATACCTCGATGCAGGCATCCACAAACTGCACAAGAAGCTCTCAAAAAAATCAAACACAAATGGTTTAAGTCTTATAAGTTTAACCCTGCACATGTTTTAAGTTATAATTATCAACTCCAAAGACATTTGTTAGTGAAGTTCCAATTCACTCCTCTAGACAACAAATCCCTCCCCAGCCCAACACACTCCTGGTAAAACCTGCTCTGGCCAAAAGATAAGAGGAGTTTGAAGGATTAAGTTAATGCTAATACAGCCTTCAGTAAGAATAACCAACATAACTGGCAACATCAAGAAGCCAATCAGGCAAGTAAAAAGCCAGCACACTTTTTTTTTTTTACAAGCCAGCTCCAGCAATTTTACTAAGCTTGGTATACAGCAGAGCTCCTCAAATCCACTCCAACACACGATATGTATTCGTCTGGATTATCCAAAGTCCTCTTAGCTTGAACTCCATGGGCTTTCCACTCTGCTCCAGTCTGAGCTGCTTTCACATTGTACTTTACTAAGAGACCACATTAGTTTGATTATAAACCTAATTTCTGCCTCAGGTTGCTGCTGTAAGTGAAATATGCTTTTCATTTGCCTTCAGCATGTTTATTTGCCTGAAGCCCCTGAACCCTTCAGCAACAGGCAGTGTAGGGAGATGTTACAAAATCCTGACTTATGTAACCAAAAAGGAACTCGTAGCCACTTTAGCCATTAATTGTTCCCAGCTCCCAACAGAGTAAAGCCAAGCAATGGGGATTGAGGGCCAAAGTCGAACTGATCACACCCTGCCTCACCTCAAGACCAGGGCACAGAGGAGCTGCCAGCTCCCTGTGCAGAGCCAGCAGGGCATGAGGGTGGGAAGAGCCTGTGCCCCTTCCCTGGGCCAGCAGCATCTCCCTGCCAGGTGCCAGAGCTGTATCCAGAGGCATTTCCCACTCTCCATCTGCCCAGCAGCACTGGGCAGGAGGCAGTGTCACACGCGTGCACCGAGGTCAGACCAGCAATTCCTTACAGTCCATAGGTGCTCTCCCACCCACAGGACTGCCATTCCAGAGTATCTGCCACTACAATCAACAGAAGCATTTTAATCCTTTCAACAAAAACTGCTTTTGCAATGCTTGAAGCTGCTCAGATTCCCCAACTCTGACTCCTCACTCTGCAAATGTCAGAAGGCAAATGAGCAGCATGAGAAGCCATGAAACACAGCTACAGCCAAAGCACATGTTATAAACAAGCTCTGATGTAACTGTCACCTTTCATTTTTATTTTTTTTTCCAAGCCTGAACAGGAAGAAGACCAAAGCAATGTGTAACTTCCTCCTGGTGTAGAATCCGAGTATCAAAACACCTCCCTAGCTAACAGAAGCTGCAGCAGCATTCTCTGTACACAAGCTCTCCAGCACAGATGGGCTGCTCTGGCAGCTCCACGCACGCAGCGAGAGGCCCAGCGGAAGAAGCCAGTTGCTCCCACTGGCTGCTGTACAGAGCTGGCAGCACAGAAATGACACCGGCTCTGCTCAGCACAGGTAGCACAAAGACAACTCTGACCACCGAGGCTGGTCTGCACCGCTGTCCTCACACATCCCACCCACAGGCACTGCTCCTCTGGGCAGAAATGATGCCTAAGCATTTCTGGACTGCAGGACTACAGCCAGTACTACCCCCCCTTCCACAGCTACACAGCAACAGCACTGTGGAATTCAGTTTAGCTACCTGGTTTTTGAGCCTATGCATTGTAAGCAGTAGTAATCCCCGATTCCTCTGCTACAGAAAGTGTTTTACTTGAGCAGGGCTGGAGCACAGCTGCTGCTTTCCCTTCCCCCTCACCCCTGGTCACACAGGGGAGCCCGTGCAAGACAATGAGCTAACCTTTTCCTTGCTTTCCCATTCAAAGAACTCCAAACGGTGCCCTAGTTATCCACTTAGAGGTATTGCATTCCCTAAAGATAACCAACACAGATGGGGATGTGGCTGAATTCAAAGGGTTTTGGCTTAAACCTTAAAATGGAAGGCCCTCCTGTACATGTCTCCCATCCTGCCCTTAGATTGCTTCACACTGCTTTTCTTATGAAATACATCTAGAATAAAACAGACCATTTTTACATAGGTATAAAAACACCAATTCAATTACTATACTTCAGTGTTACTGACTGGAAGGACTCTGCCTGGCAGTATTGCTTACACCTCAAACACTTCTCACAAGAAAATATTTCAAGTTTCAGACCCATGATCCAATAAAAGCACCTAAACAAGAATTTGGAGCCACACTGCCCAAAATACTGTGGTGAGTAACACAGGCAGCAATCTGAGAGCAGGTCTCACCCAGCCTGAGCTCTTTTGGAGCATCTGCTCAGAGAACAGCTGCTGCTGTGTGCACACATGTTACCCCAGCTCGAGCC
This sequence comes from Onychostruthus taczanowskii, assembly GCF_017590055.1. NCBI lineage: Eukaryota > Metazoa > Chordata > Aves > Passeriformes > Passeridae > Onychostruthus > Onychostruthus taczanowskii. The sequence goes on along the minus strand of NW_024498573.1, from coordinate 15,096,647 downwards.
TCTGCACAATCCCAAGAGCAACTGTGCCACCAGTGACAGGCTGGGACAGACCCTGCAGGTCCCTGTGCTGCCTCACACACCAGCAACAACACTGCCTGTTCTGCCCCTTTCCCAGCCCAGCAGAGTTCAACATACAAGAGGCCATTTCAGGTAACACTGTATCAAACCTTCACTCTTGGGATTTTCGCCTTTCCAAGTTCTCAGCCCTGTGTTATCCAAAGATGCAAAAATTTTGACAAAAACCTAATAGAAAGCCTTTGTGGTTCAGTAAAAACCCCAACTGCCGAGAGCAAGAGCCAGTGGCCAGACTGAGCCCTGCACACTGATATGCCATGACTGATAACACCCTTAAAAAAAAGCCAAAGCAGCAGTTTTCTGTGTCTCTGTGCTCGAGTCCACTGGGATTATTCCCATTCAATCCACATTCTCCAGGCTCCTGCCACAAGCTGCAGCAGCAAAGGTCAGAAACTGGCTGTCCCCTCGCTATCCTGCCAGGGACCACAACAACCCCAACGATGACAGGAGCGCTCTCCGGGGGTTTAAAACAGCCCGAGCGTAAACAGCCAGCCATGATTACTGAAGCAGCTACACCGAGACACCCACAGCAACTCGAGCGCTCCTTCCAGCCTGTGGCTTCAACGCCCATCAACTTCCAAAGCATCTGGGCTGCTACAACAGGCACATTTATTCCCCTCCCCATTTGCTGGTTTGTGGAAATGCTGCCTCCAGCCCCACCATCTCCCTCTCCTCCACAGCCACACACTCACTCCACCGAAACTCTCTTTGCAGAGCTCACACAAAACTGCTTTGGTGATGCTCTTGCTACTTCCCAAGGCTCTGAAGGCTCTCATAGCCCTTCAGAGTCCCCATTATCTCTCAGGGCTCTTTATTCTTGAAAAGCAGCACGAAGAGTCAGTCCACAAGCACCCAACGTTAACAAAGACTCCACACATCCAGCTTTTCTCCTGTCACAACCAGCCTGGAAATGCAAGTGCCCTCAGAGTGTTGACTCCTGACCCTCAGCATGCACTGAACTAAAACCAAGCAGCTTTCCTGAGTTACCTCACGCAAGATTCACCCTCCCCACGATAGCCCTGCACTGCCTATGCATGCCCAGCCCCCCACAGCCACATTTACCCTATTCAGCATCCACTGCTGTGTCTCCCAGGCCGATGAACCCACTGCTGAGGAGTAAGAGCTCTTCCAAAGCACCTGAGCCCACAAACACTGTGGAAGAGTCCTCACAATATGGTCCTGAGTCCTCACAGTAGCCCTAAGGATCACTAAAGTAAGGGTCAGAACACTTGGAGAGAAGCAAGACTCAGCTGGAACACAACTTCCTTATGTAACTCACTACCAGATCCACAGCTGGAAAATCCAACAGTCTAAAATCATACTCCAAACACCTCCCTTCCCAGGGCTACCTATTCCACAAGCGTAAGTAAGGCTTCAGGCTCTCTTCCATGTTCTTCCCCACCTGAGCTTTAACCTGATCAGTAGGACACATGAAGCTTCACAAAGCCTCCAAGGTAACCTACAACCAAAGCAGAGATGTTAACACAGACCGGACACTACACACAAAACCAAACAGGGCCACAGAGTGAGCTATGAGGCAGTGGGTTTACAGCTGGTTCTAGGTAAAAAATAATGTGCATAGTGATCAAGAGGAAAAACACTATGGAAGGGCTGCTTGCTACACCTGAACCTTGTACAGATTCCAAACTGACAGCTACACGTTTTGCAGGGAAAAGGATACAAACTCCCTGCCTGAGTCACCAAGGTAGTACAAGTGGACTGCAATTACCATCGAGGGTTTTTTTTCCTGGTAAAAGACAGCGATGATCAAGCAAACATGGTCCTAAGACAGCAATGGACTGGGCAGCAGTGTTTTTCCAAAAAGCCAGGACACGGAGCACGGCGCAGCTCCCGCTCCAGAAGGCAAGCTCGTAGCTTTCTCTACAAGCCTGCGGGATGACTCAGGCTGTAGAACAGCGCTGGCTCCATTAAAAGAGCAAACCACGCTAGTGTGTGACAGGTTTACTGCGCTCAGCTGCCCGACACCGCGATCCTTGTCGCTGCTGGAGGAGGAAGAGGAGCCCTTGGACACGGGGCTGCGAGACGAGCCACGCCGGAACTTCCAGCGCGGGCCACGCCGCGCTCCTCGGGGCGCCTTCCTCCGGCCGGGCCGAGCCCCCGCGGAGCCGCAGCAGCTGCCGGGGCCGCCGCCGCCTCCGGCCCGGCCCC
>NW_024498573.1:14925936-15094390 GCF_017590055.1 Onychostruthus taczanowskii | reverse complement strand
GGGAACCCGGGCGGGCCCGGCCCGGCCCGGCCTGCCCGCCCCCCCACTGCAGGCCCGGGGCCGTGCCGGGTTATATAAGGCGAACGGGCCGAGGGGAGCGGGGCCGTGCGGGGCCGGGCCGGTTCGGCCCTTACCTTGTGGATTCTCTTCAGCGCCATTGTGTGCGCGAGGCGGCGGCAGGAGGGGCGCGGGCGGAGGGAGGGGGCGGCCCGCGGGACTATTTGCGAGGGGAGGGGGGGAGGAGGAGGAGCGCGGAGGTGGCGGCTGCGCGGGGAGGGGACGGGGAGGGACGAAGCGAGCGGAGGGGCGGGAGGGGACCGGGGCCCCCCGGGGCGGCGGGGCCGGGGCCTGGCCGGTGTCGGGCGGTGGCGGCCGCGGGCTCAGCGGTGCCGCAGCTCCTCCGTTCCCTCCGCCGCCGCCGCTTTATGCGCTGCCTCCGCGCCGCCCGCAGCGGATCACTCCGCCACGCCGCCGCCGCCGCTGTCCCCGGGCACCGCTCCGGTTCCCGGGGCGGAGACACCGCCGTGGCGGGGAGGGGAAGGAAGGGAGAGGCCGGGACAGGAGCGGCGGGAGGAGGAGGAGGAGCGGGAGGGGGAGGAGAGGGCGGGGAGCTGCGGGGACTATTTGTCGTGCCGGCCGCCGTGCAGAACTCTCCAGAAGGGGGAGGGGAAGCGCGCGGAAGGATACGGCGGCGGCGTGAGAGCGCGCGCGCGAGGCGGCCGCCGCGACGCGTGACGCCACAGCGCGTTCTCTCGCGAGAAGACGGGACGGGAAGAAGTCCCGGCCGAGCCGGGCCCCAGGCCGCGGGACCGAATGGGCCTGAGGGGACGGGACGGGCCTGAGGGGACGGGACACGCCTGGGACCCCGGCAGCCCCGGCCGGAGATCTCCACCCCCGGCCCCTTGTGGGGCTGCCGCGCTCCTCGCCCCCGTGACGCTGCGCGGCCCCAGCGCGGAGGCCCCGCGGCCCTGTCCCGGGCAGGCCGGGAGCGCACTTGGGCCGGGCAGAGCCGTCCTGGAGCTCTTGAGTGGCCGCAGGGGTGACTGGCTTGTCCTGATCGAGCCTTCGGTGGCCCTGGGAAGCACAACACCCGTTAAATGGCACTGAAAGCACCGCTGGTGGCAGCGTTCCTGCTGCTTCCTGTGCCCGGGTGGGGTTGAGGCTCCCTGGTGCTGCCTCTGGGCCATGGTGGGCTGTTCTCATGCTGACTTTGCTGCCAGCCTTCTGCGAGACTTCAGAATTTCTGGAGGCACAGAGTGTATTTGGAATTGATTTCTTCTCCCTCCACATTTGTTACAGAGAAAATAAACCAATAATTCATAAAAATGGCTCTCTGGGTGGTTTTGATTTGATTTGGTTGGGTGTTTTTTTAGTATTTTGGTTTGGGTTTTTTGTTTTTTTTTTTTTCTTTTTAACTACTTTGGTTCATTTTTTTGCTTCCTGCTCTTTCTTTCCTTTTAATTTTGGGCACTCCTTGATTGCCAAATTCCAGAAAACCCAGCACACCTCATTGGTATGACAAGGCAACACATCCTTCATCCTGGCCACAGCACTGGGAAGGCTCAGACGCTAATCCCAAGCAGTCCTGGCTCTTAAAGGACTTTTAAACTGCTTTTCTTCCAGCATTTTCTGCTTTCCTTTAGTATGGCCCGGCCAATGCCTGATCCCAGTCAGGCAGCCTGATCCCATGGCTGGAAGTGCCATCACAGATTCCTTTGCTGGGAGATGCTCCTGTGGCCCCCGAGGGCAGCACAGCCCCTGGCTCAAGCCTGGCAGGGCAAACATCGTGGCTGGGGCCGTGTTCCAGGGCACAACAGGCTTCCCGCCCCTTGGGAATATCTCTGGGACCTTTTCCTGTTTCTGGGGCAGTTTTCCAAGTACCTTCAAATCACAGCTCTAAGGACTTCAGTCAGCCAAGATGAAAGTAACCTTTTTCTAGCATTCACAGGAGAAGTGTTGGATTCTGTCCCCAGGAGGAGAGAGAAACGTGGTTTGGTTGTGGTTCTGGTACCAGGGATAGTGAAGATCTGCTCTTTGCTGCCAGCTGGATGCAAACTGCTCCACCAGATAAGAAATGGAAGCAGGAAAGTCATTTTCATCATGGTTTTCCACAAGGTAAGAGCCGAGACATGCAGGAACAGCATTTCTTAGAATCTCAGAGTCACAGACTGGCTTGGCATGGATGAGATCTTAAAGATCATCCCAGTGCCTGGGACAGGGACACCTTCCACTGTCCCAGCTTGCTCCAAGCCTGCCCAGACTGGCCTTGGACACTTCCAGGGATGGGGCAGCCCCAGCTTTTCACACCTTCCTCACAGCATTTGGGGAGATTCCGCCTGCAGCTTCCTCCCTTCTGTGTCCTAGGGCTGGAGCTGCTCCTGCAGCCCCTGTGGGTGTGGCTGTCCCCATCCTGGGGACACTGCTGTGCCCTGAGCTCCTGAGGGAGCTCCTGAGGGATCTGCTGTCTGCACCTTCCAGCACCATCCCATGCCAACATCTCCTGCTCCCAAACATCTGAGCATCACTGCAGGAGTTCTCTGAGGCCTGCCTTGTCCTCAGGTGACTCCTGTCTCCATGTGCCTTTCCTCCACCATCTCCCTCTGATGGGCTCTGCAGGGCCAAGTTGCAGTGCTGTATTAGGGGAAAAAAACTCTTGAAGGGCTTAGGGAAAGGCACGAGGATTTAAAGGAATAGAAGCTTCCCGGCCAAAATGGTTAAATCAAGTTATTCCAGGCTTGGATAACTTATGAGGCCTTGGTTAGAGGGTGCAAAAAAGTCACTCTGAAGGAGGAGAGACACAACTGGAAAAGGAGAAGCCTCCAATGCTGGGCACATACTGGTGGGCAAGATTCAAAGAAAAGAGAAAACTCCCAGAAAAAAGGACGAGGAGCAGCCTCTGTCCCAAAGGTGCTCTGCCCAGCCATGCCACCCCAGTCACTGAATCATGGAATGGTTTGGGTTGGAAGGGACTGGAAGCTCATCATGTTCCAATGCCAGCCTGTGACAGCTCCAAAATAATCAAAAATGGTTTTTCCACCCAACGTGTAAGTGGGGAATCAGTGCCACAAAACCCTGCAGTGCTGGAGCTGACAGACTCAGAAATCACAGACTGGTCCACTCTCACCCATTAAATTCAAACTCTGTTTCTCCTGGGAAGGTTCTGGTGCTCCAAAAGAAGGTGGAACCTCAGTGGGCGTGGGGCGAGCAGCCCCACGATCCAGGCATGGAGGGATGCTCCATTCTGCCACCAGGATTTCAAAGTGATCATTGCTGAGGGCTCCAGGCTGGGGTCAGGGTGAGGCAAAGCATCTCCCAAGCTTGGCACATCCCTGGAAAGACATCACATCCCTTTGTGGGCTTTGTGAGCCAAGGTCAGGGCCCTGCAGCATCTGGAGGCCAAGGGGGAAACTCCCAAATTCTTGGGCCAGGACACCTCCCTGGCCCCCTTTGCCACCTCCTTTGTCCCACAGCTGAATGCTTGGACAAGAAGGCTGTCCAGGAGCATTTGGACAATGCTCTCAGGCACTGGGTGGGATTCCTGGAGCTGTCCTGTGCAGGAGGGGCCTGAGGGGACAGGAGCTTGATCATGTTTGTGGGTCCCTTCCAACTCAGGACATTGCATGATTCTGTGGTCTGTGGAAGTGCTTGGCTCAGCAAGTGAGAGATGATGTGTGCTTAGGAGCTCCAGGAAGCAGCTCCTCTGCTGCCACCAGATCTCCCACAGCACACGGTGACTCCTCACTGCAGCCTGGTTCACACAGCTCAAGGCCACACAGAATATTGCAGAGCACTTTATTTTTGCTATTTTGTGTCAGTAAAGCGACCCTGTCACACGGGACCTCTGAGGGACACTGCTGGTGCAACTGCAGCACTAAAAACACCAACTGCAGCACTTTTAGTCAAGGGACCAAAACCACTTTTGACACCAGGCTGGCACTGGAACCCCATCCCTGCAGGTATCCCCAGTGAAAGCTGTCACTGGGCAGCCTGCCCTCAGCATGAAGCCAGCAGCCCTACCTGCATTCTGAGGGCAATGGAAAAACAAGGGAATTCAAGGAAGGAAATGCTGCTGCCGTGCCCATCCTGCAGCAGAGCCAGCTCTGTCAGTCACGCTGCTGCTGCCTGCTCACAGCCCTTCACCCAAGGGATGCCAGGGAAAACACCCTGCTCCTGGCATGGCTTTTGGCTGGGGACATGCCACATGTATCCAGCCTCTATCTGGGCGCAGGTCTGGGCACCACAGTATGAGAAACACCATCCAAAGGAGGGAGATGAGGATGATAAAGGGCCCACAGGAGCAGCTGAGGGCACATGGCCTGTCCAGCTGGAGCACAGGAGACTGAGGTCAGACCTCCCCAGGGGCTGCAGCTCCGATCTCTGCTCCCTGGGACCAGGGACAGCACTCAAGGGAATGGCTGGAGCTGTGCTAGGGGGATTTAGTCTGGGTATCAGGAAAAGGTTCTTCCCCAGAGGGTGGTGGGACACTGACCAGGCTCCCCAGGCAATGGTCCCAGCCCCGAGGCTGCCAGAGCTCAAGGAGCATTTGGACAATGCTCTCAGGGATGGGATAGCATTGTAGAGGTGTCTGTGCAGGGCCAGGAGTTGGACTGGATGATCCTTGTGTGTCCCTTCAACCCCAGGATATTCCAGGACTCCTCGGTTCTCCTGATCTCAGCACTGTGTGTAGGTTGCTGTGGACACAGTTGATTTCTGTGCCCCACTCAGCCTCACCCAGGTGTCAGCACCAGCCTGGTTGGAGGTGCCATGCTGCTGGTTCACAGAGGTGCCTTGTGGGGTTTTATATGCATCTAAAATCTTCCAGCATCATGTGTCACTTCTAGTTCCCTCTGCTTGAGGGAATAGCAGCAAACAGGGACAGAGAGAATGTCAATCAAGAGAGATCTGGAAAAGCAAATTGTTGGCCAGAGGAAGGCCAGGGAGGACAATGGGGGCAGTTTCAATCCTGCCACTTCTTGTTGGCTGTGCAGAGGCACTGGGCAGCACTGGGCTCTCTGTTCCCAGGCAAGCTCAGGTGTTCACAGGAGGCCACAGAGATGTTTTGAGGACTGGAGCCCCTCTGCTCTGGAGCCAGGCTGGGAGAGCTGGGGGTGTTCAGACTGGAGAAGAGAAGGCTCCAGGGAGACCTCAAAGCCCATCAGAGCCTAAAGGGGCTCCAAGAGGAGACTTTGGACAATGGCCTGGAGTGAAAGGACAAGGGGAAATGACTTCCTACTGCCAGAGATCAATGTTAGATGGGATATTGAGAAGAAATTTTTCCCTGAGAGGGTGGGCAGGCCCTGGCATAGGCTGCTCAGAGAAGCTGTGGCTGCCCCATCCCTGGAAGTGTTCAAGGCCAGGTTGGACAGGGCTTGGAGCAGCCTGGTCTATGGAAAGTTGTCCCTGCAGGTGTTGGGAATGAGATGAACTTTAAGGTCCCTTTCCACCCCAACCATTCCATGGTTCCAAAATTCTATGAAAGCTCATTCCTGGAGTTCAGACTCACCTCTTGGACCTGTACCACAGCTCTGCTCTGAACAGAAGTGAGACATAAATACTGCAGGTGTTGGTGTGCTGAGGGTAGAACTGAAAGCCAGGCCAGGCTTTGAGGGCAGGAGAGCCACCAGCTGCTTGGGGATCTGCAGGAAGATGTCTGGGGAGCCAGGCAGACCATCCACCACACTGAAGAGCCAAGCAGAGCAGGTCAGTGAAGCCTGGCTGGAATGGGACAAGCTTTATCCCAGCACTGGAGAAGGAAGTGATTCACTTGATGTTTCAGCCAGCCTTTGTGTTGATGAAGCAAACAACATGTTGGCTGTGTCCACAGGCCCTCCTGGGGCTGGAACGCTGGCCAAATGGTTTGCTGGGGTTTCTAAGGTACCACCCAAACAAGCAGCTCCCTGCCAGCCCCTCCTCCTCCTCTCCGGGTTTGAGGATGTTGGAGCTGTGTCGACAGAAGGGCAGCAGAGCACAGCTCTGATGGGGAGCAGGGAGGGAGCATGGGGGGCTCAGCCTGGAGAAAAGGGGACTCAGGGGGGACCTTCTGTCTCCACAGCTCCCTGACAGGTGGGTGCAGCCAGGAGGGGGGGTGGGCTCTGCTCCCAGGGAACGAGGGACAGGACAAAGAGAAATGGCCTCAAGCCAGCACTACTAGAGGAACTTTATGCTGGATATTAGGGAAAATTTCTTCACCCAAAAGGGCTGTCAAGCACTGGCCCAGGCTGTCCAGGGCAGTGGTGGAATCTCCATCCCTAGAGGAATTTAAAAGACTTGGGGACATGGGTTAGGGGTGGACTTGGCAGTTCTGGGGAAATAGTGGGACTTGATGGACTTAAGGGTGTCCAACCTAAATAATTCTTTAATTCTGTGATTTTAATTAAATGTGAACCATGGGCAAGTCTGAATCAAGGTCCTTGTGCTGTAAGCCTTTGACACCCTGGCAATGTGGGTCTGTGGGGACTGTCCGGGTCTCCTGGAACCCAGGGGCATTCCTGGACAGAAAGCAGTGGGACCCTGAGTGTGTTCTGGACAGTCACTCCTTTTCCCAGCCTGTATCTACCTAGTTTGGCTCCACAGAGGCCATGGGTGACCATGCTGAGGGCTTTGCTGAAGTGAAGGCTCTCCCCTCATCCCTACAGCCAGTTTTCTTGCCATTCCAGGTAGCTGAGTCCTTCAGATGTGATGTGAAATCCCTGATGATGGCTCCTGTCCCATCCTTCAGGTGTTTGGCAGGGATTGCTGGGAGGATTTGCTCCATCGCTTTCCCAGGGTCAGAGGTGACATCGAGCAGGCTGTAGTTCACCTCCTCAAAGCTGGGTGTGAGATTTCCTTCTCACACTCACCAGGAACCTCCTGATTGCTACAACATTCCAAAGACACCAGAGAGGAACCTTGCCAGGGCATCATCCATCTCCCTCAGCATCCTTGAGTGCATCCCACCTGCTCCTATGGGCTTGGGTATGTGTCCCCTAATCCATTTTCTTCCAGGATGGAAATACCTCTCCACTGCTTGGAACAAGGAACTGGAAGTCTTGAGGGCCTCACTGGCCACCAAGAGCCTGGCTGCAGGAAGCCCCTGCTGTGTTGCCAGCACTCATGGGCACTGCTTCCCAACCCGGCATCTCCTGGACATGTGTGGGGTGGGAGCATCCAGGGTGCTGTGAGTCACCTTCTGCTAGAAGGAACTTGAGTCTGTTTTGCCCCTGGCAATCTGCTGAGCTGAATCAATGCAATCTTTGAAATCTACTGCCCTTGACAGATGTGATCTCAATAAATTCTGGTTTCCTTCCTCATTCTAGTTCCCCTCAGACCATGTCCTGGCAGACGTGGGGTTTTCCAGGATGTGCAAGCTCATGGATATAGAAACGGGTACATCCACCAGTGCCTGGATTTCCAGTGGGCTGAGAAATCTCATGGATGCCCTGTGTGGGAGTACTCTGGCACTCTACAGGCTGCCCGCTGCTGCCAGAGCTTCTTTCATTTTCACTTTTCTGCGCGCTTTTTTGTGCAGCTCCACCCGAGCTCCAGAAGCCCGCACGTCGCGGAGGCTCCGGGCGTGTGTCTGCAGCAGCCTCGGGAAGGAGCCCCAGCTGCCCAGGCGGGAGCGCAGAGCTCGGGAACCGCAGCGCAGGAACCCGGGGCCGGCGGCCGGAAACTGCTTTGTGAGTGCAGCCAGAGCAGTGACTGCGGAGCAGGGGGGCTGGCATCCGTCTGGGAGCGGGGTGACCAGCCAGGCCGTGTCTTGCCGAGCCCATTTGGGCACAGGGACAGCTCTAAGGTGGGAAGCGCGGGGAAGCCTCCCCAAAGGGTTGTGCGCTTTGGGATGCTCAGCGAGCGCTGGGTGCACGCATCCCCTGATCTGCTCTTATCCGCTCCCACAGTGCTGCCGTGGGTGCTGAGGACGAGCTGCTGCTGACCCCCTGTCCGCCGCAGATGTCCCGGGAGCCGTGGCGGGCGCGGGCGCGCTGTGCCCCGCTGATCCCGCAGGCCCGCGGCGGGCGGGCGCAGCGCGCCGTGTACGTGCTGCTGGGGCTGTGTGCCGGGGCTCTGCTCCTCGCAGGACAGCCCCTCGTGCCCACCGCCCGCAGCCTCGCCTTCCACTTTGCCACCCTGCAGATCGGGGAGCTGCTCAAGGGCACCTGCTACCTGGCCGAGGAGATCTTCCATCTGGACTCCAGGTGAGCCAGCGGGGCTGGCTGGCTGCCTGCGGCGCTCCTGGGACCACCCTGGGGACAAGGGCGTGGGATGTGGTGGGGTTTGCTCCTGGTCTCTGTGCCCACACCTGCCCTCTGTGGCAGTGATGTACTGTGCCCAGCAGCACATGCTGCCCTCTGTCACCCTCCTGTCCTTCTCATCTCTTGTTCCCTTTCCCACCTGCCCAGTTCCCCCAGATGTCCATGTGTCCGTGTGTCCTTTCCGTCCTTTCTCTGGGGAACAGATCTTGGCCCCAGCCTTTCCCCACCATGCAGTGCTGGAGGGCAGGGGGCTGTTCTCTCCCTTTGCTGTCCAGGGTGACATTCCATCTGCTCCCTCTGAGTCCCACGGGTGCTGCAAGGCACCTAAGCCCTCTCCTGGCTGGGTACACTGGGGTGTGCTGGGCAGGGTCCCACACTGCTCTGTAGTGCTCTGGAAGCTTGGTGGCACCCAGGAGATGGGAGCAGCCCTGGCCATGGCTGCTGAGGTGGGGTAGGTGGCCACCAGCCTGACTCCTGTCTCCCTCTCCCACCCAGGCACCGTGGCAGCTTCTGGAGGGCCCTGAGCAGCTGCTTCCCCCCACGCTGGCACGGGCCCATGCTGCTCGTCTGTGGCTCAGCCTACGTGGCTCTCCTCGGTGATGGGCAGCCACTTGGCCTCCACCTCATCCTGGCCAGTCTGTGCCAGCTCGTCATCCTTGCCCTGGGGCTCCAGGTAAGGTTCCCACACCCCCAGCCTGGCTGGCTGCCCGGGGAACCCTTCAGCCCTGAGCAGCCATGGGGGGCACGTAGCCAGCTCTACACGGCCTCTGCATGTCCAGCCCACCCAGAGTCAGCCTGGTGGGAGGAGCACTCTCAGCTCAGTCCTGCAGAGCTGATCTCCTTGGCCCCGTGCTGCCAGGAGTGTTGGCAGGAGGGCCAGGCTGCCCCCTAATGAACACAACCATTCCAGGGGATGGCATGGCCCCCCCGACACGAAAAACAGGGGTATTTTAAATCTGTCAGTCAAGCTGGTGCTTGAGGGGAAAACAGAGCCTGTGTGTTCTCAATTCTCAGTGTGGTGTGGGGGCAGAGCCAAGCCCCAGGTGCCTCTGCAGCAGTGGGAGGGCTCTGCTGTGCCCCAGCAGTGCTGGAAGGGTCACACAGGCTGCAGGAGGTGCTTCTGTCAGGTACCTGTGGGACAGGACACCCATCTCCACCTAAATGCACACACAGAGCTGGCAGAGGCCATTGGGAATCCCACCATCGGGCACTGGGGTGTCTCCTCTGCCGTGCTGGAGGCACAGGGCAGATGCACAAGCTGCACTGGGACACAGGATCCCAGTGGAAGGTGCAGCCAGGGAAATGCCTGGCTCACTCCAGCCCCAGTTCCCTCCTCTGTGGGGGCTGTGGGGGCTCTCAGGGGCTCTGCCCTGCATGGTGGGGGAAGAGGCTGGTGGGGTTGTTCACTCTCCAGCTCTCTTTGGACTTCTTCAGTCCCTGTGGAGAATTGACTGTTACAGAAGGGCTCAGGTGGCAGCTGTCATCACCTTGTCTGTCTGTCCTTCCCTCCACAGAAGCCCTCAGCAGTGGAGATGTCTGAGATGTGCGAGAGGTCCAAGCAGAATGCTGCTCATGGGCTTGCCTGGTCCTTTTATGTTGGGTACCTAAAAATAGTCCTGCCACGTACGTAGCTGTTTCCCTGCATTCCCATGCCTACAGATAGAAATAGCTCCTAATAACAATCCTCCCACTTTTACAGTGTTAGCAGGGGAATGGGGAGCAAGGCAGAATGCAGCTGTACTCACACCAGGCACCTCTGCCTGATGCTCTCTTCCACCAGGGGTGAAAAAGTCCATGGAGGAATTCAGCAGAGCCAATCCCAACCTGCCAGCATGCAGGAAGACCTGGAAGCTCCACATCTTGATCCCTCTGAGCTGTGATATCTATGATGACCTGGAGAAAGCTGACAGCAATATCCAGTATGTGACAGAGCTCACTGAAACCATCCTGGCCCGAGCTGGCATCAAAAAGAGGGTCTACAAACACAGCCTCTATGCAATCACGGATGAAGAAAACCAGGTATGCTGAGAGCAGCATTGGGAGCATCATCCCAAAAGCCTTGCTGGCCCCAGAAGTGACCCTAAGGACAGCAGACTGTCACCTCTCCTGTTAGATACTCCCAGCTTTCACCAGGCTTCCATGAGATGGAGAGATCCCATTCCTGTAGCACTTCCTGCTGGCTGCCTCCTCCCAGGCTGGGCTGCAGGGATGGTGGGCTTGCTTAACCCCTCCTGGAGCTGACTGAAGTCCAGAAAACAGTAGAAAACTGAGCAGGAAAAAGCAGATGTGGGCTACAGAGCATCACTTCCCATAGGATGAATGTTTCCTTGTGTTGTGAAGAGGTGCTTGAAGATGTCTGTGTGAGCCATTATTTGACTCCCTCCTTTCCCCCAGTCACCCCTTTTTCTAGGCTGGTGAGCCCTAAATCTCTCCAGCTCACATTGCATTCATCTCCTCCCACATCTCTGGACAGACTTGCCCCTGTCCCTTCCCCTTGGAGGAGGGAACACCCTGGTGCTGTGGAGACATGGGCAGAGCTCTGCTTCTCACCTGGGTCCCCTGGTTTGCCTTTGGCAGTGGCTGAGCTCTGAGCTGCAGTTTTTAAAGCCCAGCCTGCAGGGGCCCCGAGCCTGTCCTGCCCTGCTCCGGGGGAAGCACAGGCGGCCGCGGGTTTTTCCTGCCGTGCTGCACGCACTGATGCTGTGTTCCTTCTGCCAGGCTCCTGCTGAGTCACTCTGCTCCCTGGGAGCTCCAGCAGCTCTGAGCCTGCACTTGGCCTTCCAGTAATATCTGCCCCTCAGCTTCCTGCCCAGTCCCTCACAGTGAGCAGGGCCCAGGGAAGGCACCTGCCCCAGGGCACGGCAGTAACTGCCTGCCAAGGCTGGGAACTTCCTGCTTCTCTGCATTTACCTGGGATCACATCCCTCTTCCTTCTAATTCACTCCATTAAACGTTCCAGTTTACCCAGTGTAAGACTTACTGGTAACACAGCTCCTCCTTGGCATGTTTATGGCTTTATGAGATTTCTCTTTGTTTCTTTGCTCAGCCTCCTTCCAGCTGTGCCTCCACCTTTCCAGTGTTTATGCTCTGCCCTCCAGCTCTCTGTTAGGATGCTCAGACTTAGAATAATGGAATCACAAAATATGCTGGTTTGGAAAGGACCAACAAAGATTATCAAGTCCATCTGTCCAATGCTTGGGCCTGCACAGACACCCCAACAGCCCCACCCTGTACCTGAGAGCATTGTCCAAGACCCCCTGGAGCTCTGGCAGCCTGGGGGCTGTGACCATTCCCTGGTCAGTGCCCCCCAGTACCCTCTGGGGGAAGAGGCTTTTCCTGATCTCCAATCTAACCCTGCCCTGATACAGCTCCAGCCATTCCCTGGGTCCTGTCACTGGTCACAGAGAGCAAAGATTGGTGCTGTCCCTCCACTTTCCTTTGTATAGCAGAAAGCAACCAAGAAGGTGTGATCACAGGGAAGGGATGTCTCCCTAGGGGACCAAATTCCATGGGGAAGATCATCCTCCAGGCTGCTCTTATGAGCAGTGACAAGCCAGTGGTTGCCCCTCATGGGCAAAGGCAGCTCCCTGAGCCCACCTGGCAGAGGGGACACCTGGACCTGTCAGGCCAGCTGCTCTTTCCCTGCTCTGCGTGAGGCAAGGGGACACTGGGGCCAGACCTGGTATCCCTGTCCCAGTGCTCCCAGTGCCAGACAGGCCAAGGAGCTGAGAGGTCGAGTGCTGTGCCCAGTGCCAGGGTCTCCCAGCAGCCCTTTGCCAGTCCTCCTGTCCCCATGTCTTGTCCTTCCACCCCTGCAGCTGTGGCACTGTGCTGTGGAATATGCCACCCCGCTGCAGACCCTCTACGCCATGTCCCAGGATGAGTGTGCTGCCTTCAGCCGGGAGGAGCGTCTGGAGCAGGCCAAGCTTTTCTACAGGACCTTGGAGGAGATCCTGAAAGGCTCCAAGGAGTGTGCAGACACATACAGGCTCATTGCCTACGAGGGTGAGTGAGGGAAAGGGGCTGGGGTGCCCAGGACAGTGGCTGTGCTCTTCTAGCCCCGAGTGACCTGGAGCAGTGTCTGTGCAGGGCTTGGCTGATGTCCCCAGTCAGGGGGCCATGGTGGCCCCTGCTGCCACGGGAGGAAGGGAGGGGCTGCATTCCCACATGAAATAGGAATATCACTGAGCATGGCATCCCTGGCTGAGTGAGGGAGGGCATTGTCACACTCTTCTCTGGGCTGGGGCAGCCTCACCTTGAGCCCTGGGGCAGGTCTGGGCACCACAGTATGACAAAGATCTAAAGCTGTTAGGGAGTGCCCAAAAGAGGGACATGGGGGTGGTGAAGGGCCCAGAGGGGCCACATGAGGAGCTGCTGAGGGCACTTGTCCTGTCCAGCTGGAGCACAGGAGACTGAGGTCAGACCTCACTGGAGGCTGCAGCTCCTGCTGAGGGGCAGCTCTGATCTCTGCTCCCTGGGACCTGGGACAGGACCCAAGGGAACAGCTGGAACTGTGCCAGGGGGATTTAGTCTGGGTATCAGGAAAAGGTTCTTCCCCCAGAAGGTGGTCAGGCACTGACCAGGCTCCCCAGGGCATGGTCCCAGCCCCAGGACTGCCAGAACTCCAGGAGCATTTGGACAAAGTTGTGGGACACAGTGTCTGTGCAGGGCCAGGAGTTGGACTGGATAATCCTTGTGGATCTCTTCCAACTCAGGGTATTCCATTATTCCATAATTATAAAGACTTCTTGCTGTGGGTCTGAGGAGCAGGGAAGGTGGTGGCAGCACTGGTTGTCCCAGCTGAAGTCCCCAGAGGGACCTGAGATAAGCTGTGTGCTGCAAGCATTGAGTACAACAGCAGGCACCCAGGGCAAGCAGCCACTCTCTTCACTGTTGATGTTCCTGGAAGAAGTTGCTGGGGCTGTCACGCCCTCCCCAGCAGTGGGATGAGTGTGTGCTGGCTCAGTGCCATTCCTGCTGACAGGGGATGGGAGGGAGCGAGGCTTTCCCTCATTCCCATCATCTTTTCATCTCCCATCGCCTCACCTCCACCAGATGAAATCAGCATCTTGCTTTAATGAATGTCAGTTTTTTCAGAGGAAACTCAGCACTCTCCCTGATGGGGAGAAGCATTTCCATGCAGCAAGGCAGTTCCCATCACAAGCACTACTGGGAATCCAGCACATAGTGCCTGTAATTTTATACTCCTCCGCACACTTTGTGTTTGAACTTTTTCCCTCTGCCATGCAGAAAGCGGGAAGTAAAAGCTGTATTTTGACAGTGCAGGAAATAATGCATATTTTGGGGCATCTCACAGCTCTGCCTCAGGACAACCAGTGAAGGAAGGTTTGTCTCTCTTCTGTTCCAGAGCCAGAAGAAGCAGAGACCCACTTTTTGTCCAGAGAGATTGTGTGGCACTTGCGGCAGGAGCATCACGAGGAGATTGCCGTGCTCGAGCAGAGCCACCCGCACAGCCCATCCACGGCCCTGGACTCGGCAGAGCTCAACCTCCAGATCAGTGTGTCAGACCTGCCAGACCTGCCACAGCCCCTGCGCACTGATGGCTTCTGACACAGCCCCTTGGGGCTTGGGTCACCCTTCCCCAACCCCCTTCCTGTTGGAGCATGTGCTACCCATGGCTGCAACCCCCAGCTCCCACCCAAACCTCCTGTGTACCACGGTTACTGGAGCAGCTGACTCAGCCCACAGCCCTGTGACATGCTTCCCATTTTCTTTGTTATGTACAGCTGTGATGTTCTTCTGTGGGTGTACTGTTTTTTTTATCTGTTTTAATTTGTGTTATATAAAGCACTTTCCTCTCTGGGACAAGTTGCAGTATCCTAAATTTTGGACACAATGTGCAATCTGCCCCGTGTGGGATAGGAAAAGGTTTTTCCCTCAGAGGGTGGTTGGGCACTGAACAGGGAATGGTCATGGCTCTAAGGCTGCCAGAGCTCCAGGAGCGCTTGGATGATGCTGTCAGGGACAGGGTGGGATTGTGGGGTGTCTTTGCAGGGTCAGGAGTTGACCTGGATGATCCTTGTGGGTCCCTTGCAGCCCAGGATATTCCCTGATTCTGTGATACGCTGTGTGTGGATGGGGCTTTGGAAATGCCAGTCACAAGTGTGCCTGTGTGTGCTGGGACAAACACACCCAGCCCACGTGGCCAGACTCGTGGGGCAGTTCTGCAGGCACAGGGAGCCTGTGCAGGACTTGCAGGGGAGCCTCAGCCTGACCAAAAGTGTTGGTGGCAGAGCAGGCTCACCCAGGGCAGGCACAGGCTGGAGCTGACACAACAGTCTTGCTCCTGCCCTGGGCTGCCCAGCTCCTTTTAGAATCACAGAACCCTGGAATCACTAAGGCTGGAATGGCCCTCTAAGGTCATTGAGTCCAACCATTAACCCAGCACTGCCAAGACCACCACTAACCCATGTCCCCAGGTGCCACATCCATGTGTTTTTTAGTATTTCCAGGGGACAGTGACTGTCCTGCACAGCCCATTCCAATGCCTGACAATGCTTTCACTGAATAAATTCTTCCTGATGTCCAAACTGAACCTCCCCTGGCGCAGTTCAGGGCCTTTTCCTCTGGGAGCACAGCCCCACCTGGCTGTTAAGGAGTTGCAGAGAAGGAGATGGTGCCACCTGAGCCTCATTTTCTCCAGGCTGAGCCCCCCCTCAGCTCCCTCAGCTGCTCCTCATCTTGTGCTCCAGATCTTTCCCCAGCTCCATCCCCTTCCCTGGACATGTTCCAGGCCCCCTCAAAGTTTTTCTTGTCATGAGTGGCCCAGAACTGGACACAGAATTCCAGGTGCCTCACCTGTATATGTAGGACTCCACCTTTCATGCACGTGGCAGATCTCTCCCCAGCTCCAGCCCAGTGAGCTTTCAGGAGAGATTTGGCTGCATGTTGGTCCTGCTGGGACTGGGAATTGGAACCCATTTCAGGATGAAGTAAAACCTTAATCTGCAGCCTAATCTCTGGGTACTGCATCTGTGCAAAAATGGCAAAAACGACAGATGAAGGGCTGTGAAGGGAGGGCTGGGACAGCAAAGGCCACTGCAAAGAGGCAGCTGGTTTGCAGAGGTATCAGAAATCTTTGCTGAGGTCTCCAGGATGTGCCAAGTGCCTGGTGCTGGACTGACTGGAGAGAGAAGACAGCGGGTGAGGGACCTGCTAGGAGACACCCTGAGGGCAGGGAGCAGAGTGGGGGTCTGGCCCTGGAGTGTGGGCAGGACATGGGTCCTGGTCACCTGAGCAGCGTTCCCAAGGGCACAGAGCAAATGCTGTGGGCATCTGCTGAGATGCAAGGGAAATGTGTCAGGGTTGAGCTCAGCAACATAGGAACAGCCAGTTCCAGCAGCTGTGTGAGCAGCAAAGCCACTGCAGCCCCCGAGGGCTCAAACCCATCCTTGTGGGGCACAGCTCAGTGTTCTCCTTGATTTCCTGTTCCCTCCTCACATGGAAGCTTCTTATCTCGCCCATCACTGCAGCCAGGCTGGGCTGGAGATGCTGATAAGCTCAGGCCATATTAGAAGGGGACAGGTTGAAAGGCAGGCACAAGCCCAGAGGATATCTGACAGCACAACCTTGTTCCAGCAGCAGCCGTGCTGCCAGCCAGAGGCTGAGCTCCTGCCACTGCTCAAGGGCACACAGGGCCAAGGTGAAAGCCTTTGCTGGCAGCAGGAACTGGAGGCAGGGCTGATCAGAGGCAGGAAAAATCCAACCTCAGAAGTGGCAGCTTGCTGCTAAGCTGGCAAACACAGGATAACCAGTTTCCCCTTGAGCTCTCCAGCAGCACAAATAGCTCAGTTTTAGTGCTAATCACAGCATCCCACAGCAGGTCTGACACAGACTCAGGACTGTCAGCTTGGAGGCAGACCCATCCTGATCCTTGGGGAGCAGCAATGCCACCACAGGTCAGCAAGGGGAGCTGAGCACGTCCAGGGGCCACCACAATCCAGCAGGTCCCAGGTGCAGCAGGGAGGGAGGTTCACAGCCAGGGTCGTGCTGAGCAAGGCACAGAATGGCTGCATCCTCCCTCCAGCCAGGGCTGGGGCCCAGCTCAGCTTAGATGCAGCAAGAACAGGGCTTCTCCCAGCCCTCCCTCACATCCCAGCTGTTTTCCCACCAGAAATCCCAGGAAGCACCAGCAGTGACCCACTCATGCTGCCCCACGCAGCACAGAGCCTTAGTGTGTGAGCTCAGGGGGCTGAGAGCTGAGCTCCCTCACAGAGCCCCTGAGGGCAGGCGCTCAGCTTCTACCATGACCTAGAAAAACTCATCTTCAAGGAATCCCAGAATGGGTTGGGTTGGAAGAGACCTTAAAGCTCATCTCATTCCACCCCTGCCATGGCAGGGACACCTCCCACCATCCCAGGGTGCTCCAAGCCCCATCCAGCCCGGCCTGGGACACTGCCAGGGATCCTGGAGCAGCCACAGCTGCTCTGGGCACCCTGTGCCAGGGCCTCAGCACCCTCACAGGGAGGAAT
The DNA here is from genome assembly GCF_017590055.1 of Onychostruthus taczanowskii. NCBI lineage: Eukaryota > Metazoa > Chordata > Aves > Passeriformes > Passeridae > Onychostruthus > Onychostruthus taczanowskii. Next base: position 15,077,667 of record NW_024498573.1, on the reverse strand, counting down.
TCCCTCCCAACAGCCAATATAAACCTACTCTGACATGTTGTCCTGCAGCTGGTGAGGCTGGCAATGGGCTTACCTCTCTGGAGGTGACAGCAGTGACTGGCCACAGGGCTCTGCTGCCCTCACATGTTTTTTACCAACACCCAAATTTTCTAAGTCAGATTTGCACTAAGTGGCACTTTCCAAGTGTTGTGATTGTGTTCCAAGAAAGGCCCTTGCAGTCACTCATGTAGCTTTATTTATTATTTTATTTTATTTTATTTTATTTATTTTATTTTTACCTTTCATGAAGTAAAAATCCTGCTTGAAAAGCAACTGAGGAAAATGCCAGGTTCACTAAATCCACACCTGCCTTTGGGTAAAGTTTGGAATCCTGCAAAGCAAGGAAACAGCAGCTCAGCCTTCAGCAATGGTTGGATTTAAACTGGCTATTAATATTAATAACAATATTAATGCTTCTTCTTTGGGCTGCACCTGCCACTGCCTCCCGAGTCCCTTTCCTTTCCTTTCCCCAGTGCTCAGGGGGAGCAGTGTAACATACACTGGGAATGTATCTAAATTACCTTGGAGAGCAGAGCCCAGAAGGCTTCACGGAGCTGCCTCCGTGCTGGCGTAGCACCCATGAGAGTATCACACACATAACCCCCAGCACCACAGGTTTTAATTAAATTGTGCCGAGCCCCTGAAACCAACATTCCCCACAGTTGCTCAGTGGTGCCTGCAGTTCTGCCGTGCCTGTTTCCCGAGCTGGAAGTGCTGCAGGTTGGATTTCACCTGCTCCTTCAGCAGCTGTGTCAGCTGGAGCACACCCCAGCACAGCTCTGGGCTCACACCAGAGGTGCCACAGCCCCAGGTTGTGCCAGGGACTGGATATTGAGGAAAAGTTCTTCACGGAAAGGGTTGAGCACTGTCACGGGCTGCCAGGGCCGTGCTGGACTCACCGTCCCTGAAGTGCTCCGAACACGTCTGGGTGTGGCTCGTGGGAGCTGGCAGCTTCTTAATGATTTTTTGGCTTGGCAGGGCTGCGTTGATGGCTGCATTGGATGATCACAGAATTGTTTAGGTTGGAAGAGAACTCTGAAGTCATTTTTGTTCTTTCCTTATTCTGTTATTTCTGGGAAGGAATGTGGAAATTCCTGCCTGTAGCTGAGGAGTCCCCATGAGAGGGACTCCCACAGACACTGAGATAGGTGAAAAGCATCATTGTTTGTTCAGTAATTACTTTATTACCATTAATATAATTTACTATCAATGTTGCTTCAAAAATATTGCACTGCTCTAGTAGCGAGAGCTACCTACACTGTGTAGTAAAGAATTTGGAATAAGATCTTTTAGCGCAATCCTTACAATTATTAATTTAAATATTTTATTTGTAGAAATATTTTTGGGTTGTCATCCTTAATCCTGAAGGACAAAGTCACATAAAAGCTCAGTTGCACAGCTTTAGACACAAACCACTGGCCAAGCCTAGGACTGGACCAGACTCCTGATGGAGGAAGAGCCCAGGGAAACTGCAGAGCTTGGGACCTCCATCCATGCTGCCCCCAGGGGTGACACGGTGGCTGGGTCCCGGAAGGCCTGACGGCGCTGGGGGGCGGCCATGAGCTCTGTCAGCCCCGTCGGGAGGGGCCGGTGCCCGGCGGGGCCGCTGTGGGGCCGGTACCGCGCCAACGCCGGTACAGGCCTCAAGAGGCAACACCGCCCCCCCCAATATGGCGCCGGCCGGGCGGCGTGAGGGAGCAGGGGGCTGTCACGTGACTCTCCTCCAGCCAATCAGCGTCGGGTACCGCCGCCGTGGCGGGAAGGGGCTCGCGGGAGGAGTCGCTGCCCCCGTGACAACCAATCAGCGGCGGCCTGGCTGCCGTGATGTCACGTGCCTCCCCGCCAGCCAATCGGCGGCGGGCGGCGGCGGCGCCAAGATGGCGGACGATAAGGTGAGCGGGGAGGCCCGGGGCTGAGGGGCCGCCGGGTTGCGGGGAGGCCGCGCCGGTTCCTCCCGCGGGACGGGGGCGGGAATCACCTCCGTGTCTCCCGCAGGACTCGCTGCCTAAGCTGAAGGACCTCGCCTTCCTGAAGGGGCAGCTGGAGAGCCTGCAGCGCAGGGTGGAAGACGAGGTGCAGGCCGGCGTGGGGCAGGTAACGTGCGGGCTCAAGGCGGGCCGGCCGCGCCCTCTGAGAGGGACTGGTGGGGGGGAAAAACAAATCCCAGGGAAAAAAAACAACCCACAACTCACCCTGGGGCACGTCCCGTGTCGCCCCCTCCCCGGTGCCGCCCGGCCGTGCCTCACTGTGCTCTCCCCTCAGGACGGATCGCTGCTGGCATCGCCCTTGCTCAAAGGCTTCCTGGCGGGATACCTGGTAGCCAAGCTCCGCTTCTCCGCCGTCCTGGGCTTCCTGGCCGGCACCTGCACCGGGATTTACGCCGCCCAGAACTATGCCGTGCCCAACGTGGAGAAGACGATTCGGGACTATGTGAATTCGCTGAAGAAAGGTCGGGACTAGCGAGGAGGAGCCCGGAGGCAGCAGGGACTGCAGGAACCGTGCTCCTTAGGTAGCAGGCACAGAGCACCCCTAGGGCTCTGAGAGGCGCATCACCTGCACCCTTCTTTTCCCTGGAAAAGTGCACCACACCACTGCCACGCGTCAGGGGGCTGGTGATGGGTGTTTGTTGGGCATCATGGCAGCAGTGATCACTGCACTAACCCACAGCAGCTTGAGAGCACTGAGGGGCTGCCAGCTGCCTTTTCCCCTTACCTTTCCCTGTGCCCCTGTGGACTGAGGGGCTGCTGTGCCCGGTCACCCGTGTGCCCTGTGACCCGTGTGCCCTGGCAATGTGCTTTGTGTGGCTTCTCAGGAAGGCTTGTAGTTCTCCTCCTAACGAGAGACAACACCCTGCTCTCCTGCTGCATCACAAGTGTTGCAGGGAACATCCTGCTTGAATCAGGCTCATTAAATTCTTGGTATTTGGTCTCTTCCGTGTTGCAGGGTGAGAGTCTGTGCGGCCTCTACGCTGACAGCAGCTCACTCGTGCTGGCTCTCACCCGGAAATGGGGATCCTTGGGAACGCTGCTGGCTCTGCCAACAGGCTGCTCCACAGGGGGCTGTGGGCTCTGATGCTGCTGCTCTCTGTGGCCATCTACGGCTCTCACGCCCCCCTCCTGACCCTGTGCAAGGTGGATGGGGCCATCCCCTTCAGTTCCACGTCCGTGGTGGTCCTGGTGGAGCTGACCAAGCTGGCGCTGTCGCTGCCGTTCCTGCTGCCGGGGGCGCGGGAGCCGCTGCCGGCGGCGCTGTCCTGGCGTCACGCCGCGCCCTTCGCCCTCTCGGCCCTGCTCTACGCTGCCAACAACAACCTGGTGGTGCACATGCAGCTCTTCATGGACCCCAGCACCTTCCAGGTGCTCAGCAACCTGAAGATCGTCAGCACGGCGCTGCTCTACAGCCTCCTGCTGCGCCGGCGCCTGGGCGCGCGCCGCTGGCTGGCCCTGCTGCTGCTGCTGGCCGCCGGCGTCGCCTACAGCTGCGGGGGGCTGCGGGGACATGGGGACCCCCGAGGGACGCGCCTGCACGTCACCCCCGTGGGGCTGCTGCTGCTCTCCGTGTACTGCCTCATCTCCGGCCTCTCTGCTGTCTACACCGAAGCCATCCTGAAAAGCCAGGCGCTGCCCCTCAGCCTCCAGAACGTCTTCCTGTACTTTTTTGGGGTGCTGCTCAACCTGATGGGCTCCGTGTGGAGCGGCGTGGAGGGCGGGTTCCTGGAGGGCTTCTCCCCGTGGGTGCTGCTGGTCGTGCTCAGCCAGGCTCTCAATGGCCTCATCATGTCCGTGGTGATGAAGCACAGCAGCAATATCACCAGGCTCTTCGTCATCTCCTGCTCCATCCTGGTCAATGCTCTCCTCTCTGTTGCCCTCTTCAACCTGCAGCTCACCCTCCTCTTCTTTGTGGCCGTGGCGTGCATTGGCCTGGCTGTGCACCTGTACTACGGAGTCACGTAGTCACTGCCTTCCTCCCACCTGTCTGGGCAGCCCCAGCCCTCCTCAGGGCTGGAATCATTCCTGGTGGGAGCCTGCACAGCTCCAAGGATCCTCCGAGGAGGAGTGCTGAGGGGGAGAGCACCCTGTCCCTGCTTCCCCAGGGAAACTGCCCTGCTCCAGTCCAGCCAGGCTCTGTGCCATGGGGCTCCCATGGGATCAGGCATGGCCAGCCTTAGGGAGGTCCTGAACCCCTTGTGCGTGCCTCATAGTCTCAGGATGTGCCAGGGGATGTTCAGGTTGGACCTTAGGAGTGATTTCTTCTCAGAAGGGGTGATGAAACATTGGAAGGGGCTGCCCAGGGAGGTGGTGCAGTCACCATCACTGGAGGTGTTTAAGGACTGGTCGTGGCACTTAATGCCATGGTCTGGTTGACAGGGTGGTGTTGGCTTACAGGTTTGACTCCATGATCTCAGAGGTCTTTTCTCACCTAAACAATTCTGGGACTCTGTGTCCCTTGCCCTCAAGCTGCTTCCCCACACCACAGTGGCCTGGGAATGCCCTGGCAGTATTGGCCCTGCTGTACCTCCTGCCAGCCCAGCATGGCACTGGTGCTGTTTCAGCTCCCATGGATGCTGCTTGATCCCTGCCATTCCTGGTGCTGCTTCCCTGGGCCTCTCCCACCTCTGCAGTGTTCCAGCCTAGCCCTACCTGGAGCCCTGCTGTCCTCAGGCCCCGTTTCCCCTTCCTGGGCACAGTGTCTGCAGAGCAGCCAGGGGCTGGGGCATGTGGGAGCTTTCACCTGCTCCCCAAAAGGGGGACGCCCCCCATATTTGTACCAAGTTTCTGGCAGGCAGAGGCCACCGGGGTTATTAAAGCTGCGGTTCAACAGCATCCATGTGTCTGTCCTGTGTCTGCCCGCCCTGTGGGATGGTGGCTGTGCCCCTTGGGACAGGTTTGGGGGGTGTGTCTGAGCCTGACAACACTCATGGCTGAGGGTACCCACTTTATTCCATATGGCTGCAGCCCTCCCGCCAGGCTCCCACAGGCACATTCCCGGCAGAGAGCAGGCTTTCCCTCGGGAGCAGCAGCCGGAGGCCTGGGATAACTCGTGTGCCTGAGGCTGCCCAGTCTCCTGGCACCGCCGGTGGCTCGGTGCAGGGACCCGCTCCTGCCAGGCCAGCTGTCCCCACGCCCCGGGCGTGGCTCAGGGGATCTGTGTGGTGGCATCGGCCGTGCCTGCCCGTCGGGTGTCCCGCAGGCGCTGGTTGTGCTCGGCGAGCTCCGCAGCGTCCCGGAGCGCCTCCTGCAGCAGCGCCCGGTGCCGGCGCTCCAGGGCCGCCCGCTGCTCCTCCGCCAGGCGCTGCTGGTCCCGGAGCACCTGCGGGATGCCCGGGCGGTCTGGCACAGCCCTGGCACAGCCTAAGAGGTGCCCCAGCCCTGCCTGCCCACCTGCAGCAGGTGCTGTCTGCAGGCCTGCATCTCCTGGCGGTGACAGTGCAGCAGGGCCTCCAGGTGCCACTCGGCCGCCTCCCGCTCCCGCAGCGCTGCCTCCAGAATCAGGCCCAGCGCGGTCACCTCCCGCTGCCAGCGCTCTGTGTCCCACTGCGGGGGACAGGGACACGGTCAGGGCAGCCCCGGGGTGTCCCTGCTCCCTTGGGCTGCGCTAGGGAGAGCAGTGCCAGGGGAGGAGAGGCTGGAGCTCGCAGTGCTGTGCTCACCTCCCCGCTGTGCTCCTGGGCCGGCACAGTGCCAGCCCCCAGCTCTCGCCGGAGCTGCCGGCAGTGCTGAGCCCGCAGCCGCTGCCGCTGTGCCCTGGCCAGGGCCCGCTGGACCTCCGGGGATGGGCACGGCTGGCACCGGCTCCCTGCCTGGGGGAGAGCAGAGCGGGCTCGGGTGCCACCAGGAGCCAGTGCTGGCAGCAGAGCTGGCCCTGTGCAGGGACCCTGCGGGCTCCCACTCACGCTGTCACACCCGGGCCATGGCTGTGACACTTTGCTCTGAGATGGCTCCTCCAGCAGCCCCTGCCCTGTGCTGGCCAGAGCTCGGCTGTCCCTTGCCTGGCTTGTGCTGTCACCCCATCCTGCAGTGTGGGGACAGGGGAGCAGGATGAGTGTGACATGGGGGGCTGAAGAAGGATGTTCAGATGGAGAGTGAGGCCTTTCCCACCGTGTAAAGCCGTGCTCTGTGCCCACATATCCTGCACCCAGTTGCGGGATGCGTGCCTGGCCCCACGCTCTGGTTCTGCTGGCTCCAGGCTGGCACTGCTTGGGGCTGTCTGGGTCCCAGGCTGCTGGCCTGGAGCTGTATTCCCTGCAGAGTCCTGGTTCTGTCAGAGAAGGAGATTCAGCTGGGACTCAGGGCTTTTCCTGCACCTGACTGTCCCTGGGTGAGGAGGCCTGGCCTGATCTCTGCCCACCTTGGCGCTGGGCTGGTCTATCTCACTTGTCCCAAGCACCTTGGCCACTGCCTTCTTTTTCTCCCACCTTTGACTCTTTAGCACCTGGAAAAGGGGAACTTGTTGGGGTGTTTCAGACCTCCAGGCCTGGCGTGGCTCCAGGGACACATCTCACCCCTGGGGCAGCTTCAGCCCTGCCCTCAGTGCTGGACAAGGGCCTTGACATCAGGATGGGTCAAGAGCCTGCACCTTACCCAGCCCAGGGAATGACCATCCCAGCCCTGTGGATCCAGGGGCATTCCCCACCTGCAGCTCCCTCAGGGCTCTCTGCAGCTGGGCCACAGCTCTCCTCTGCTCAGGGCAGCCCGACCCAGCCAGCAGCTCCATCCGCAGCCCTCGCATCTCCCTGCGGCGTGCTGCAATCTCCTCCTCAGGGTCCCAGACTGTGGCAGTGATGGTCTTGGCCAGCCCCTTCACCCTCCCAGCCAGTCCCAGAGCTCCCAGGAACTCCTCCCTGGACGTGTCTGGGAGAACAGCGAGCCCTGGGCAGGGGCCATGGGGGGCCCCAGCACAGGGGTCCCGGTGCGATGGAGATGAGTGGAGCTGTGTCCAGCTTCCAATGACTGCAGGTGTCCCCGTGCAGCAGCCAGGCACCGAGTGCCAGCTGTGGGGCAGGATGGGGGGAATCCTCAGGGAGGGGGCACCCAGAGTGCGTCCCAGTCCCAGAGGCTACCTTGCAGTGACAAACACAGCAGCAGGAAGGTCAGGCTGTTCCCCTCCAGCAGCCGCTCCACGATCCAGGGCAGGCAGACAGCTCCAGGTTCCCTGCACTCCCTGCACGTGGGGAGAGACACCCCAGGAGAGGGCTGGCTCTTACCATGCCAGGCAGGCTGAACCCGACCCACAGGGACCCAAGGATGGGCCGGCCCCACATATCCCCAGGCCCATGTCCCCAAGGAGCAGTGACACCCCCTTGGCTCCCAGCCACAGCTCCCACTGGGGTGTCCCTCCTGCTTCACCTCCAGGAATGGAATTCCCTGACCCCTAGCAGGCACAGGGAGTGCTGGAGGGGGAGCAGAGCTCAGCCCTGTACGTACAGCCTGCTGGCCCCTGGGGACACCAGGATCCTGAGGGCCGAGCGCTGGCGCCTGCCACCCTCCAGCTCTCGCTCCACGGTGAGAGTGAAGAGGCTGCCGGCCCTGGGGAGAGGTGTGGGAGTGGGGCTGCAGCAGAGCCAGCCCCAGCACCCCATGCCTGACCCTTCCCAACCTGTGGGATCTGGGCCAAATCCCTCACCCCTGCACAGCTGAGCCCCAGTCTGTGAGGGGCTGCTGAGCACACCCCTGGAACAACGCTGGGATGGCACCCAGCCCCCTGGCATAGGCACTGATGGCAGCCTGGGCATCGGGCACGGCCACTTCTGTTGCCTCTTCCACCATCCTGGAAGCAGAGGGAGACAAGACCAAGTGAGGAGGGTCACACCCACGCCCTGGACTCACTGAGGAGCACCCCTGGCCATGCTGTGGCTGGGCACCATGCTCCCTGCCCAGCCCACTGCTGATGTGGGATATCAGCTCCCAGGAGCCTGCTCAGCCGTGGGGCATCAGGTACCTACAGGCCCAGGGGTGCCACATCCATCACCTGCAGGGCTCGGCCGTCGGGACAGAGCAGGTCCCAGGCTTTGTTGTGGCTGCTGACCTGGAATGAGGGGGTTGCATTAGGCAGGGGGCAGGAAAAGGGGCTGCTGGCATTCCACTCTCACCAGGGGCCTGGACTGCTTGTGGCCATGCACAGGTGAGGGTTGAGAAAGGCTCATTTTGGGGTAACTCCCAGCTTTCCCAGCCCTGGCACCAGGGAAGGGCAGAGCCCTGGGAACGCCCGAGCCCTGTGTGGAGCTTATCAGACCCCTGGCAGCACCCCAGAGGCAAAGGGCAGGACCCAGCCCAGTGGCAGGAGCTGGCATCACTCCTGTGCCACTCAAGGTCACACTGGAGGGACCTGCAGGCCCCAGGGAGCAGTGAGTGGCCCGGAAAGCCCAGCTGTGATGGGAGCAGGAAGGGGTTAGAGGGCAATCCTGATCCCACCATGCTGCTGGAGCCCAGGAGGTGCTCTGTGGGCAGCTAAGGCTTCCCACATCTGGGAAGTCCTGGAAATAGGTGAGAACACCTGGGATCCAAAGGTCTCTAGTCCCTGGTCACCATCTGGATGAGGGGACTGGATGCCAGCACAGGGCGATACGTGCTCTTGGCACAGCAGGGTGTGGGCAGTGGCAGAGAGGGAATGGGACCCTCATCCCAGGCCATCCCGCCCTGCTCCTGCCCTACCTGGACCAGGCTGACCATCTGCAGGCTCTGTGTGGCATCCCCCAAGGCCTCCAGTTCCTGGAAGACGGTGTCAATCACCTGTGGACAAGCTGGGAGCTGTTGCTTCCCAGACCCATGGCTGGATCTCAGCCCTGCCCTGGTGGGATCGGGGTCTGCTGGGTGACCCAGGAGCCCAGCACTGCACAGTTGTGCTGTCCCCTGTCCCTGCCAGCTGTCCCCTGTGCCCTCACCTGCCAGATGACACTCTGGAAGGGCAGCTGTGTCCCAGGGCCGTGGGGGTCCCACAGCAGCAGGGACACGCTATAGCCAAGGGGAACCAGGGCCAGCTGGGGCCTTGCCAACTCCAGCACCTTCTCCTGGCAGGAGAGACATATCCAGCAGGGCACAGCGTGGCACAGCCAGCATGGCACAGTGTGGCACAGCGTGGCACAGCCAGCATGGTGCAGAGGGCCCTGGCCCGTGTGGCTGGGGACAGGGTACAGGGAAGGACTGGGGGCTCTGGGTACCTGTCCTGCATCCAAGTGGAAAACACCATCGACATTCAGGGAGCTCTCCTGGTGCAAGGACAGGGATAATGTTCATTATCAGCTTTCCCCTATCCCAGCATGACCAGGGCAGGGCAAAGGAGGGACTGGGCACGCTGGAATGGAGATGGCAGGGGTGGCACAGAGGGCCTGGCATGGGCAGGGGTGAGGAGAGAGGAGAGACCCCCTCCCTTCCCTGCTCTCTGGGAGCCCCCAGCAGTCCCTACAAGGGAGGGCCCATAGGGGTGTAGGGCAGGGTCAGCCTAAGAGCTCAGCTCCCATCAGGTGTGTGTCCCAGGCGTGGCAGGGGGTGGCACAGAGCCCTGCTCCCTCCTGGTTCCCCAGGGACCCTCGTGTCCCTGCCCTGCAGCTCTCACCTGGGGCTCCTTCCCAGCCAAGAGGAGCTGTAGGGGGTCCTTGCTGCTGTCCAGCCAGCTTTCTCCTGGCCCTGCAAACACTGAGTGTGGGATGTGGGGGGTCACCCCCACCTGTTCTAGAGCCACATCCCAGGGCTTCACCTCATTCCCGAGCCCTCCCGGTATGACTCAGAGCCACCAGGATGGGGAGGACACCCCGTCCCTGTCAGCACTGCCCAGTGCTTGGTCCCAGTGCCACCACAGCTGTGGCTGCCAGGCTGTCCCCTTGTTCCCTGGTGTTCAGGTGAAGGCTCTGGTAGAAGCTCTACCTGCTGCCTGCTGGAGGCCCAGGGCTGCTCGCACGCTGACATCCTGCTCAGCCTGCAGGGACACAGGGGGAAGCAGCCACACACTCAGCAGCAGCAGCAGCTGGAGGAGACCCCAGGGAGCTGGGCAGCCCCTGACAGATCCCTGCAAGCCAGCCTGGGCTGTCCCCCAGCACAGCACTCACCTGCTCCATGGGCAGTGTGGCAGCAGCGCCCCTGAGCTGCTGTTGGCCAGGGCAGGGATGGAGTTACCTGGGGGATCCGGTTCTCCTGCATTTTTGATGGATGTGGGCAGAGCCAGAGGCAGCCTGGAGGCACCCTGTTCCAGGGGCTGAGCCCTGCTGGACAGGAATCCGCGGGGCCACTCACACCACCGGGGTGCTCCCAGCCCCAAGAGGGACATCTCAGCCATGGCTGGGGGTGAGGGACCCTGGACTGCCATGCACGGTGTCACAAGTGACCACAAAGCACAGAATCGCTGCAGATCGGTCGCAGCAAGAGAGCACAGAAGGAAATGCCGGTGCTGAGGATCCCCGCTGTCTGTGGAAGTGCTGATGGGGAGTGCCAGGAGAGAGGGCCCAGGACAGCCCCTGCCCTGCTGTGGCAGGACCAGGGGGAGCAGATGCACACGCGTGCCTCTGCCTGCCTGTTCCCTGTGCAGAGTGAGACCAACGCCCCTGCCCCCCAAAACTCCCTCACCTGTGCCTCAGGTGTGAGCCTGACGCCAGCTGGACACAGATGGAGCACTGGGGGCTCCATCAGGAGCAGGCAGGTCACATGGCAGGGACAACAGGGACATGCTGGGGCTTGGGGAGTCGCAGGAGGCCAGAAGGAAAACCCCTGGGCAGGGTGGAGCCCTGGGACAGAGCAGGGCACGGGGCTTTGAGGGGCTCCCCTGTGCTCGGCTGGGCAGAGCCACAGTGGGATAATGCTGGGGGAAAGCCCTGCTCCACAGGGCAGCCCAGAATGGGGACTCCAAGAGCACTTGGGGGTCCTGTGAGCCTTCCAGGGAGCCCCTGTGGGAAGGGGCACACACCCCCTCCTGCTCTGTGCTCTGTCCCTGACCAGGCAGATCGGTGCTCCCAAGGCATAGCAAAGCCTGGGATTCAGGAGACAGGGGTTTATGTCTCCTTCCTCATCCATCAGCAGCAGCTGCTGCTCCCTGTTCCATGTCCAGCCAGGCCAGGGGCACCCTGTTGTGCACCCTGGTCAGCAGCAGCAGAGCCTTCACAACACCCTGAGCCAGCAGCCCCCTCCCCAGCCCAGGGCACGGCCCCATCCTCCCTCGGGCTGCCCAGGGCTGCTGGCACAGCCCCTCCACCCGGGCAGGGCACGCCCTGGACATGAGCACACGCCAGTCCCTCCCGACCCACACCTGACCCCACACCCTGTTCAGCAGCTCCCCAGCCCCAGCCTTGGTCCTTCCCCCATCCCAGCCAGCCCAGGCTGTGTTTGCCCGCAGGTCATGTGTACCTGTGCTCAAACAGAGAAAGGGAGGGACACGGGGAACACCCAGGCACAGCCTTTAATGCAGAGGCAGGACAGGCCCTGGGGAAGAAGAGCGGGCTTGGCCAGGGGAGCACTGCCTGCCTGCCACCAGCCCCTGCTTCTCTCAAGGACAGTGACAGGACAGGGGGAATGGCTTCCCACTGCCAGAGGCAGGGTTAGATGGGATATCAGAGAGAAATTCTTCCCTGTGAGGGTGGGCAGGCCCTGGCACAGGGTGCCCAGAGCAGCTGTGGCTGTCCCTGGATCCCTGGCAGTGCCCAAGGCCAGGCTGGACAGGGCTTGGAGCAGCCTGGGATGGTGGGAGGTGTCCCTGCCCAGGGCAGGGGGTGGAATGAGATGAGCTTTAAGGTACCTTTCAACTGAAACTGCCCAGATTCTATGATTCTCCCCCAACCCCATTTTCCCAAGCCTGTCCCTTCCCCACCCTCCCCTTTCCTTTGAATATTCCCCAGTCCTGCATCCCATAATCCATTTTCTCCTTACTATGAGATATTCTCTGAATAACCCAGAACAAATGAATTTTCTTCTCATCACTTACAAAGTTTCTGGTTGAACCTCCTCAGGGTCCCACTTGGACCCATCCACCAGTGCCTCAGGTCAGGGTGCAAGGAGCTGCTCCAGCTCATTAGCATTTGTGAGCAGGGTGTTTAATTTAGTCATTTTCCTATTCACGGGTTTTTGGTTTTTCTCTTAGGCGGAAGAGCAGCCAAGCAGCATCCTGCCAACCCTGACATCCTGGCCCAGCCAGAGCCTGGGTGAGGAGAGAGAGGATCAGCACAGGGGCCGTGGAGGCTCCAAGGATGCCTGGACTGCAGGGGCTGAAAGGTGTGGGGGGCTCCCCCAGCAGAGTCCAGCAAGGCTGGGGGCATCTGAGTGCTGCCAGTGGGATCTGATGGAGCTGAGCTCCTCTTGTCCAGGCCAGGTGACATGGCAGGGACAGTGGGGTGTGTTGGGGCTTGGGGAGCCACAGGGACATCCCCAGGGGGAGGCTGTGGCTGTGGGTCAGAGCATGGCACGGGGCTGGAGGTGAGGGGTGCCCCAGGGCCTGGCTGGGCACACTCCTGTGGTAATCACACATCCTCTGAGCAGAGACAGACGTAGTTCTCCCAGGATTTTCCTGGGGAGCTGTGAGAAGCTCAGAGAAAAGGACTACAAACAATTCTTATCTCCACTTGCTGTACCTGTTGTCATGTGCATGTGGAATAAGTGTTATGGAGATTGTTTACCAAAGGCTGATTTTTTAATTGGCCACTGGTGATGGTGTTTGGATTGATTGATCAATTAGGTCAAAGCTGTATGGGACTGTCTGCAAGGGCGATGGGTTTTTTCTTATTAGAACAGTACAATATAGTAGAACGAAGTGATTGATCAGCCTTCTGCAATCATGGAGTCGATGCTCATTATTCCCCATTCAGGGCTCGCTGCTAAGGTACAGGCACAGCAGGAAAACCCAGTGGACAGCCCTGCTCCAGCAGGGAGCCCCTCTGGGCACAGGGAGAGCCCCTCAGCAGAACGGGGAGCTGAGAGCCCGCCCGGGAGCCCCTGGGGGCAGCAGCGCTGGGAAGGTCCCGGTGCCGCTCAGGCTCTGCGGCACACGCTGCTCCTGGCCAGGCACACGGCCCCAGCCACAGCCAGCAGGGCCAGGGCCACGCAGAGCGGGGCCACCACGGCGGCGAGGTCACAGCGCAGCACCGACAGGGGCACCCGGGCCACCTGCCAGCCCTGGTACTGGGCTGGGGAGTGGCACCTGTAGTCCCCGGGCCAGCCCTGCCCCAGGTGCCCCGTGGCTGCCAGCGCCTGCAGCCCCCCGGCCCCAGAGCAGGAGCAGCTGAAGGGGTTGCCAGCCACAGCCACGTCCTGCAGGCGCCCCAGGAGCTTCACCTCATCTCTGGACAGCTCCCAAATGGAGTTGTTGTCCAGGTGGAGGGTGTCCAGCACGGGGCAATTCCTGATGGAGGGGACGGCCTGCAGCAGGTTTTGATTCAGGAAGAGCTTCTTCATGGAGCTGAGGGAGATGTCTACAGCGTGGAGGTGGTTGTGGCTCATGTCCAGCACCTCGAGGCGGGGAGGCAGCGGTGCTGGCACTTCATCCAAGCCGGTGTTGGACAGGTTGAAGTGCCGGAGGGATGGTGGCCACTGGCAGGAGGAGGATGGGCCTGCCACGAGCTCGTTGTGGCTGAGATCCAGGTGCTGGAGCTCCAGCAGCAGCCCCAGGCCCTCACATACGCCGTGGTAGGAGCTCAGGTTGTTGTGGTGCAGACTCAGCTGCTGGAGCTGAGGGAAGGCTCCCTGGCAGAAGGCGGGGGTCAGACTCCCGTCCCCGAGGCTGTTGTGTGCCAGGCTCAGGGAGCGCAGGGCTCTGAACAGCCTCCCGATGGCACAGGGCAGGCTGGTGACACCGGAGCCGGTGACAGCCAGCTCCTCCAGGGTCTCCAGCCACCTGCTCAGGCTGGAGAAGGCCTGCTCACGGCCTGTCAGCGGGGCTGAGGTCACGTTGTGGAAGCTCAGGGACAGGATGGGCAAGTTCTGCCCATCCATGTCACTCCAGTCGCCTGTGCCCTGGAAAATGCAGCTCTCAAAGGCCAGCTCCTGCACGTGCGTGTAGGAGAAGAACCTCAGCACACGGGCCAGGAGCATCTCAGGCACCAGGACATTTCCAATAATTATTTTCTGGATGACAAGGGAGCCCAGAGTGTCAATGACAGAGTCGTCCAGGTCCCTGATGGGGAAGGCTGCGTATTTCTCCAGATCCCCACCCCAAAACTCCACCGTGGTTGCTGGGAGGCACTGGATGATGCTGCCAGCGGTCTCCTCGGACAGGTTGTAGCACACACAGGACTCCTGAGTGCGGTTGAAGAAACACCTGTTCCTTCTGCCCTCTGCCACCTGCAGCCCCAGCCCCAGGAGCAGGAGCACGGCCACACTCATGGTGAACAACCTAAAAACTAGGGGAGAAACGGTGAATGGCAGCTGAGGGGACCACTCTGACCCAGCCTGGAGGGATGGCTTGGGCAGGCTGAGCCCTGCAGAGCCACCCCTCGGGGACAGGGCGCTGCCCTCGTCCCTCCTGCACCCTCCTGGCCACTGAGCCGTGCTCGGGCCAGCAGCCAAATGCCCAGGAGCTGCACCCGTGCCACCCTGGCCGCAGCAGGGAGTCTCCCGAGGCTCTGCACTGTCCTGCCTGGCTGCCTTGCTGCAGGCTCCCACTCCTGGGCGAGCAGGAAACGCCTGGAGAAACTACAACTGTGGAGTTACAGACAGCGAAGCCAGATGTACCAGTGTGACCAGGGAGAGAGCCCCAGCTCTGTTTGTTCCTCTGTAATCTGGGGCAGGAAATTGCAACAGACGGCTTCATGCTTTCTCCTTCCTCACCCAGCGATTTGATTCACCACCGGCCCCCAGAGGGGTAGAAAATGACCCCTGAAGGTGTGAACACATCCCTGTCTGCACCAGGATCTGGTCGGCTGACAGAGCCTGATCTCTCATCACCAGATTGCAAAAGAAGCAGCAAGCAAAGATTAAAGACTCCTAAACATGTGCTGACTCAGCTCAAAGGGGGTCTTTGGGGGTCCCCAGCCCAGCCTCCTGCTCCGAGCCGTTCTGTCGCTGGCACCAGCCCTGATCAGGCACAGCTTTCCTCGGCCACATCCCAAAGCCCACCCGGGACGGAGCTCTCCCTACCTGTCCGTGCCATCCCGGGGCCGCAGCCCCCGAGCCCTCGGGCGGGCAGGGCAGGGGCAGCTCGGTGGCTCTGTGCGGTGACTCAGCCGCCAGCTCACCCCGAGCGCTTCCTTGCTCGCTCCTTCCTCCAGCTGCTGCCAAACCCGCGCTGAGCTGCCAAGGGCTCCGAGCGCTCAGCTCAGCCCCGTCCGGCACCCGCTGCGCCGCGCTCCGCCGGCCCCTGGGGCGGTGCTCCAGCTGTGCTCAGCCGTGTCCAGCCGTGTCCAGCCGTGCTCCAGCCGTGCTCAGCTGTGTTCAGATGTGCTCAGCCGTGTTCCAGCCGTGCTCCAGCCGTGCTCAGCTGTGTTCAGATGTGCTCACCCGTGTCCAGCCGTGCTCCAGCTGTGCTCAGCCGTGTCCAGCCGTGCTCCAGCCGTGCTCCAGCTGTGCTCAGCTGCGTCCCGCCGTGTCCAGCCGTGCTCCAGCCGTGCTCCAGCTGTGCTCAGCTGCGTCCCGCCGTGTCCAGCCGTGCTCCAGCCGTGCTCCAGCTGTGCTCAGCTGCGTCCCGCCGTGTCCAGCCGTGCTCCAGCCGTGCTCCAGCTGTGCTCCAGCTGTGTTCAGCTGTGTTCAGATGTGTTGTGTTCAGCTGTGTTCAGCTCTCCGGGCCGGGTGCCCACGCCCGGGGCTGGGCAGACACCTCGAGCCGCTCCCGGGCACAGCCCTCGCTCCCGCAGCGTGACTTCCTGAGCGGCTCGGAGCCACCCGAGCCACTTCTGCTTCGCTTCCCTGCGGCTGCGGGCTGGGAAAGGCTGCGGCCGGAGTGCCAGAGCCGCTGGCTTTCCTAGGAAGGGTGAGGGAACGGAGCGGGGGCAAGGTTCCCCAAATGCACCTTCGGGACCAGCCCTCCCAGATCTGTGGTGCTGCTGTGCCTCAGGGCTCCCCGGGTGCTGAGCACCCTGCAGGCGATGCACAATCGTTACAGTGTCACCGTCATATTTTCTGGAAAAATCCCCTTGCCCAGGATTTCTCTCCTGGGAAGCAGAGAAGCCTCAGAGAAAAAGGAAAACAATACTATCTCATTTGCTTCTCCTGTGTTTTGCTGCTTTGGAATGTGGTTGGAGATTGTTCATCCAACAGGTGGTTGTTTCATTGGTTTCATGTGAATTGTTTTGACTTAATGGTCAATTATGGTCAAGCTGTGTTGGACTCTGGAGTCATTAGTATCTTTCTGTCTGTATCCTTTCTGTATAGTTTCGTATAGTATTCTTTAATATAATATAGATCACAAAATAATAAATTAGCCTTCTACTAAGAACATGGAGTCATGTCACTATAGGACACGAGACAACATGATGCAGACACGCTGCTGCTCTCAAGGCAGGAAAAAGGGAAGTTTTTATTCAGACTCCAGCATTTCCAAAGGTGACAGTCGATTGGAGGGTGACAGTGCCACCTCTCCAATGGCACTGGACAAACCAACAGTCCATCAAATTTCTCCTCCTCCATAAAGGAATGCAAAACAATAAGTTGTTTACAGAAAGTGTGTGAGAAAGTTTGCTACAAAAATGCAAACATCAGAAAGCTTAAAAAATCTTTAAAAATCAAAACAACAGAGTCAGATTCATCATTCCTTCCTTTGTCTGGGAACCTCGTGAATAGGAGAGTACAGGACTGTCACACCTGGCATGCAGACCATGCCCAGGGGCTGTGTTCCATGTGGGATGGGGATGGCACAATTCCCATCCATTGTCCGGGCACCTGGAGATGCACCAGAAGGAGCCAGAAGTGCTCCAGAAATGATGGATGTGGCACTGAGTGCTCTGAGACAAGGCGGGGATCAAAGGTTGGACTTGATGATCTTGGAGATCTTTTCCAGCCTAAAAGGTTCTGTGGTTCTATGATCTTTCAGGAATTTTTTTTCTTTCTCAGAGTTTTTTTGCCTATGTTGGATTCAGAAAAGTAATGAAATGTTGGAATTTCAGGCTCTTTCTTGCTCCAAGGTCAGGGCAAATAAAACTCAGGAGACATTGTTTTTGAAATCTCATTCTGAAGTTTATTATCCTTATCTATTACAAACTTATGAGATGTGAGCTCTCTCTAAAAGGTTGAGAAAGTGACCTAAAATGGTGTCTGTTTAAGGCTATTTAAGTCCCAATTACCCAACAAACAGTTGACATGTATATTATTTATGCTTTTAACCCAATTATGATCACCACAATGTGGACATCCTTCACCCAGTTAGAGAAAACCACCCAGATTCATGAAGAAGAAGGAAGAAGAAGGTGCAAAAAAGACAACTAACCCACACCCAAAATTCCCCATCTTGGCTCCCATATATGACCATATACTAAAATCCCAAATCTAAGTTTTTTCACCCTGTGAGATCACACTTCTAACCAATGACACACCCATAGTCCCAGTGCTTTAATCAATTTTGGAAACCTTCTCCACATCACCGGGTCAAATGCAGTGTTCTCCTGAGGGTCTGTGCCTTTCAGCACAGAAAGTTTAAAATTCTCAGCATCCAGGGTTCCAGCAATGAAACTGCAGGGCTGGACAATGCAATTCCGTTTGCTGTAGTTAATGTGGCATTACCCCTTGGTGCCACAACAGCTGGGCTGGGGTCCCTTGATCTCTGGGACTCTTGTGCAGAGGTTCTCAGCAATTCCGTGATTCCTCTTCTACATCCTTGGCTTACATTAAATTCCTCAGCACAAAAGGACATGGAGCTGCTGCAGCAAGTCCAGAGGAGACCCCAGAAATGCTCCAAGGGCTGGGCACAGCACCTGCTGTGTAGGCAGGCTGGGAGATGGGGCTCTCCAGCCTGGAGGAGGCTCAGGGGAGGGCTCAGAGCCCCTGCCAGGGCCGAAAGGGGCTCCAGGAGAGGGACCTGGGACAAGGGCCTGGAGTGACAGGACTCAGGGAATGGCTTCCCACTGCCAGAGGCAGGGTTAGATGGATATTGGGAAGGAATTCTTCCTGTGAGGGTGGGGAGCCCCTGGCACAGGGTGCCCAGAGCAGCTGTGGCTGCCCCAGGATCCCTGGCAGTGCCCAAGGCCAGGCTGGACAGGGCTTGGAGCAGCCTGGGATGGTGGGAGGTGTCCTTGCCCGTGTGGAGGGGTTGGAACTGGGTGAGCTTTAAGGTCTCTTCCTATCCAAAAGGGTCTGGAATTCCATGAAACTGCTGCTGAGTGATGATGGAAAAGTCACAGCTGCCCTCTGAGCTCTCCTCCCGGCCCCTTCTGAGAGCCGGGGCTGGTGCCTTCAATGTCTGCCGTGCAGCGGCGAACTCCCCGAACACCTCGCAGGGAAGCACGAACTGCTGTGCCCCTCGGTGCCCATCACCGCGGCGGAAGGGCCCTGGGCAGGGATCCGCCTCGCTCCGCATTTCTGCTGAACCTCCGGGCCTTTTTTTGCCCTCAGCACAGCGAGCGCGCATCCCACCCCTGCGGGGCACAGCGGCCGGTGCCCGGAGCGGGCTGGATGCTCCGGATGCGAAGGGGGCCGGGACCGTATTTTCCCCGCCCCGGGACCGCCCCAGGACGGCCCCAGGACGGCCTTTTCCTCCTCCTCCTCCTCCTCCTCGTCCTGCTCCTCCCGCTCCGCCATGTGGGGCCGGCGGCGGGGCCGGCGCGGCGGGCGCAGCGCGGAGGAGCTGCGGGTGCGGCGGCGGGAGCGAGAGGCAGGTCCGGCCGGGCACAGCGGGCACAGCCGGGGGTGTGCGGGGTCCCCCGGGGTGGGAGGGACCCCCCAGCTCGGCCCTCGCCATCCCCATCCCCGCCCGGCCGCGCCCCGCGGGATGCGCGGGGGGAGCGGCGCCGCTGCCGCTCGGGGAAGCGTTTTACAGCTTCAGATTTTAACCCTTGGGGTTTCTGCCATGAGTTCCCCGTTTCTTCCACTGCCCCACACTGTTCGGGTTTTCCAAGGTCTCGCCTAGGTCTTAGCCTGGAGGAAAGGAGGCTCAGGGGGACCTTGTGGCTCTGCAGAGCTCCTGACAGGAGGGGACAGCCGGGGGGTCGGGCTGTGCTCCAGGGAACAGGGACAGGAGGAGAGGGAACGGCCCCAGGCTGTGCTGGGGAGGTTTAGCTTGGATATTGAGGAAAATGTCTTCATCAGAAGGGTGGTCAGACATTGGAACAGGTGGAGTCATCATTCCTGGAGGTGTTTTCCAAACAAGTAGACGGGGCACTTGGGGCATGGCTTAGTGGCCATGGTGGTGTTCAGTTGAAGGCTGGAGTTGATGATCCTGCACTTCTTTTCCAACTTTAATGATTTTCTGATCCTGTGTGGAATCCAGCCTCAGGTCCCGTGTTCCTGCCCCTTATCCCAGCAGTGGCTTCACACTTTGTGTGCCCGACCCTCAGCCCAGCTCCAAGTGCTGTCCCTGCTCGTGCATCCCTTCCAGCCTTGCACAGGGAGGAATGGGTAGTTCCTCCCTGGATTAAGGGAGGAGTGAGGCTCTTGGGCAGGCTGGAGGAGCGTCCTGGCCCGGGCAGGTGGTGACCCCTGACACCTTCTGGTCCTGCAGCTCTCAGGAAGGCGCGGCGGCAGGAGCAGCTGGTCAGCAAGCGGCTGCTGCGGGAGGACAGTGCGGCCGAGGAGGGGGCACAGCACGGAGCAGACGTCGTGCCAGACCCGCTCTCAGAGGATGAGGTGATGAACCTGACGTTCTCTGTGGCAATGGGGTCCCGGGGGGTCTTCCCCAGACTCAGCATGTGAAGGAGGCTGGGCAGGGCTGGGTTTGGGAATGGTTCTGGTTCACTGCCAGGCACAGTTAAGGCTCCTTGTGCCCACCTTTGTGCCCTGGGCTCCTTTGCTTGGAGGATTAATGGGGTGAAATCTTAATGCTGGCAGTGCTGGAAGCTCACCCACCTCTGAATTCCCTGGCCAGGTTCTGGAGCTGCTCAGGGGTGTGCAGAGGGGTTCGGAGGACAGGAAGCGATCGCTCGGCCGCCTCCGCTGGGCTCTGCAGAACGAAGAGACTCAGCAGAAGTTTGTCAGGTCAGCCCAGGCCTGCTGTGCCGTTACAGGGACGTGTCCCGAGGGCCCTGTGTCCCTGTGCTTGGGTGGGCAAGCTGGAGGTGACAGCAGCCTTTGGGTCCCCAGGTTGGACGGCAGCATCCGGACGCTCACCGGGCTCTTCACCAGCAGCCTGGCTGACCTGCAGCTGGAGGCTGCCCGCTGTCTGCACGAGCTGTCCCACTCCAGTGTCCCTGCCGTGGCCGAGGCGTGCCTGCCTGTCACCTCCTACCTGCTCACCTACCTGTCGGGACACAGCCTGGAGCTCACGGTGAGAGCCCTGTGCACCTGGGAATCCTTTGGTGTGGTTGGTGCTCACCTCTTGTGGTCACACGTGGCTCACGTGGGAGTGCTGCTGAGGAGGGGCCCTCTGGTAGCAAAAATCTTTTGGCATCACAGCCTGGCCCTCAGAGCAGGATTGCTCCCAGTGCCCAGGTGTTACAGCCTGCCCTGAGCTGGGGTAACTGAGTTCCTGTTCATCACAGATCCCTTGGGTTGCATTAGAGTGGAACCACACTGAGTGACCCATGTTTATGTACATATGTGTGTGTGCATATATATTTAGTAGGTTTATTTTGGAACAATTTGCAATAGAAAGGAGGTATGTAACCATTTTGGTTTTTATCTGTAGAAATGACACAATATAAAATTACAAAGATGTCACTTAAGAAAATGTATAAGGAAAAGGATAAGAGTAGATAGAGTGCCTGTGGCTGCATGCCTTGCAACTTGATCTGGGAAGGAGCAAACAGCTGGAGTAGCTCTGGGCTGCCATGTGTTTTCCAGCTGCTCCATGGGGAAGCAGACAGGCTTAGAGCTAAAGAGCAAGGTGGGCAGTGACCCCGCTGCTGATCCCATTTGGGTGCACCACACATTCAAGCTCCAGGAGAACCAGAGGGGACTCAGGGAAATGTCATCCTGAAAAACCTCCAAAGTGGGAGTGATCAGATAGAAAAAGAACAAACTGAAGATGATTGAGCTGGGAATGGGGTGGCTGGAGAGTCCAGCAGCATCCATCTGTGTTTGCCCCTCCAAGGCCAGCTCCTGCTCAGGGCAGCGTGTGGGACCTGGGGCTGTGCTGGCTGCCCACGGGGTCACCCCTGCTCTGCTCTGTTGTTGCAGGAGCTGTGTTTGTACACACTGGGGAACCTCGTAGTAGAAAGTGAGGCTGTGAGGAAGCAACTGCTGCCTCAGGGCATTATTCCAGTGCTGGCATCCTGCATCCAGGTGGGTGAAACAGCTCAGTCACATTTCTGCTATGCCCTGGAGAGACTTTCTGGCTGACAGCCCTGAGTCACCAGCCCTCCTTCCAGCTGTGGGGAAACTGCAGGGAGCTGTTCCCACGAGCGTCAGGGTCACTTGTGGGCTCCCTGTGCTCATTCTTGGGGCTCAGCTCAGCACCTTGTGCTCTTCTCCAGCTGAATCCCCCCCATCCAGTGGCTGCCTGGTACATTCTGTAGCACAGGGAGCCCTGTCCCCTCTGCCTGGCCTGGGTCCAGCAGGGCTGTGGTTTGCAGGTCCACATGCTCACACCAGGACTTTTCCTGTGTTTGGGCTAAGGCCAGTGAATATGGGGAGGGGAACAGCTCAGCTCTGGTGTGGCCACAGGTTCCTGTGTCCCTCCTGGTCCCTTGTATGCCCCCTATTCTCCAAGCACGGTGGGGCTGTGCCGCTCAGCTGGGTTTGGTTGGCACCCTGGGGCCCTGGCTCTGCCAGGAGGGATCAGCTCTGTTCTCTTTGGTTGCAGTCCCCTCACGAGGCAGTGCTGGAAGGTGTGGGCTATGTCCTCTCACAGCTCCTCCAAGCCAAGGAAGCACCCACGGAGATCATCCCGTGAGTCTGAGCCCCTGAGCCCTGCACCAGGCCGGGCCCTGGGGCCTCCAGTGGGATTTGTGTGCTGGGGACACGAGGCCTTCCCCATCCCAGTGACATTAATAGTTCAGGCCACAATCCTACCAGAACTGTGCAAGTTTTGATGCAGATCAGGGAGCAGGGTTTGGCTCCTTTCCCTCAGCCTCATCTGAGCAGGCAGCTCTGGTATTTCAGTAAAGGCCAGCATGGAGCAGGAAAGGCTTGCAGGGAATTCTGACTGTGTTCCTCTTGCAAAGGAAAAGATCAGCTTGACAGCCCCCAGTGCCAAAAATGTGACCCCAGTCAGAGTGTCCTGAATGTCCCCAGACCCTGCCATGGACAGGGAGAGCCCAAGGCCACAGCCCTTGGCTCAGAGTCGCTTCCAGGTGTGTGTTTGGACCCTGTGGCCCCTAGGATGGGTCCCTGCTCAGGGTTTGTGTCTCCCTGTTGGTGTCCTGCCTGTGCCTCCATTAACTCTGCTCTCTGCCCCCAGGTTGGTCCTAGACTCGGCTCTCCCCCAGCACATGCTCCAGCTGGTCTGCTCTGGCCTGAAGGCTGGCATGGGAGCAGCTGTGGAGTTTGCCTGGTGTCTCCACTACATCATTTGTAGGTAAATGCAGTTTTCTTCTCGTTTCAAGTTCCCTGGGGGCAGCCAAACAGAGGCACGAAGGTTCACGGTCCTGTGATGGGATCTGGATTGCCTCCCCTTTTCCCTTGGGAAAGCAATTCCCCAGCCAGCCTGGGTGTCCCAGCTCTCCTCTCTGAGCACATGTGCTGTTTGCAGGATCACTGAGCTCTTTTACAGGGTGGGAAAGGGCTTGAACCCGAGGAGGCTGTTTCTAGTCCTCTGAAATGCTCCCAAATTGCTTCCCCATGCCTGGAGTTGTCCCCCACACTTCCCAAGGCAAGCTCCCTGAATCCTCACACTTGTGGGGTTGGCCCAGGGCCACCTGTCTGGGCTGTGCCAGCAATCCCTGCCTGCCACTGGAGCCAGGGACTGAGTAGATACTCAAGGGTCAGGGCTGTTGTTCCCAGACCCACACAGATAATTCCAGTGAATCTGATTTTCACGGGCTTTTAAATTTTCTCATAAGCTCAGAAAAAAACCCTGCTAATCCAACGCAAAAGAAGTCACTGTTCCAACATGAAATAAGCTCTGTGGTGGTTCAGGAAAGCACTCTGAATTTCCAGGCCGTGTTTGGTGAGGGGATGTGGCAGTTTCCCCTCTCCAAGCTCCAAGGCCACGGCACTGTCCCTCCCTTTGCAGGCACAAGGACAACGTGCAGCTGCTGGCGCTGGGGGCCGTGCCCGCGCTCACCTCGCTCCTGCTCGACCTGGCTTCCCAAATCCCCCAGGATGCTCCCGAGGGCCTGGAGCTGGTGAGAGGTGGGCAGGGCGGGCTGTTCTCAGGACTGCTGCGGCACGCCGCTCAGCTGAAGGCGTGGCCGTGTCCCCGTGTCGCAGCTCGCGTGCCCCGTGCTGCGGTGTCTCGGTAACCTGCTGGCACACACAGGCTGCCAGCGCCCGGACGCGCGCCTGCTCGTCGCCCTCTTCCTCGTCCTGCAGCGCTTCCTGCGGCAGCACCCTTTCCTCGTGCAGGAGTGCCTGTGGCTGCTCAACAACCTCACGGGTCAGTGTCCCACGGGCAGGTGGCACGGCCGGGCGCTGCTGGCACCCGCCCTGGTTTTAGTCACGCGTTCCTTCTCTGCCCACCTAGCGGATGATCCCTTCTTCTGCTCCGCTCTGCTCTCCCTGGACCTGCTGCCGGCCCTGCTGCAGCTGCTGACGTGTTCCCAGATGGGCACTGTGCTGGTGAGCCTTGCCCCAGGCACTGGGAGTGGTGGGGGAGCGCTGGAGTTTTAGGAACACGAATCCCACAGTGACAGTGCTGGAGTTGGGGGTGGATGGGGCAGCAGTGACAGCTTGGCAGAAGGTCTCGTGTGGTGGCGGTCACCAGCCACCTCCCCCGAAGCCACTCCAGCTGTATGTGCCCTTGGCAGAGCCTTGTCCCGGCATGAGAGTGGTCCCCAGGGAGATGTTAGCTTGGGGCCAGCCTTGGAGCAGGGCTGGAAAGGCTCCTGCCTTTGCTTGGAAAGATCCCAAAGCTTTGGGAGACTGGGGACGCTGCCAGGAGTGGGTGGCAAGGCTGGGTCTGCCTGGCACAGGGATCAACAGTGCCTTGGGGTGGCTGTGGAGAAGGCTTTCCAAATCCAGTGGTTTAGTGGGCACTGGGCTGTGGGCAAGCACCTGGCAGGACAAGAAAAAAAGGTGGAGAGGGACTTCAGGCAAGGGCACGAGTGACAAAACAACAGGGAATGGTTTCACACTGAGAGGGCAGGCTTAGATGGGATATCGGGAAGAACTCTTCCCTGTTAGAGTGGTGAGGCCCTGGCACAGGTTGCCCAGAGAAGGGATGGGGCTTGGAGAAACCTGAAATAGTGGAAGGTGTCCCTGGCCACAGCAGGGGTTGGACTGGATGAGCTTTAAGGTCCCTTCTAACCCAAACCATTCCACAACTCCATGACATGGGTTGGGAGCCCTCCCAAGCCTGTCAGGAATGTGCCCATGGAGCATTCACTGCTCTCTCCTGTCCCTCCCACAGGTCCTGACTGTGCTGTGCAACATGGCAGAGAAGGGACAGTTCCAGTGCCAGCGGCTGCTCCAGCAGCCCCTCCTGGCCCAGCTCCTGCCCCTGCTCACACTGCCCGACCCCGAGGCCGTGGGGCAGTGCCTGGAGCTGCTGCACCTCCTCTTCCTGCACTGCCCAGAGGTGAGAGCTCAGGGGGCAGGATTGCAAAGGGGGTGGGGAATGATTACTGTGGAGGTTGTTGTTGTGGAGGGGGATTATTGCAATCTGAGTCACAGTGCCCTCAGTGACTGCCACGCTGCCCTCCAGCCCTCAGCACCCAGGCCCCTGGCCAAAGGGACGCTGTGATGCACAGGGTGGCTGGAAGCCCCTCTTGTGTCTGCAGAGTTCCTTCCTCTTTGCCAAGGAGTGGTGTTGGGGCAGGTTGTTTCTACCCCAAGTCTTCTTTTGCTCCTGCTGAGGTTGCTCACTTGCTGCAGATCACAGGAAAGAGTTCTCTGAGGTGGGCAGACCCTGGCACAGGGTGCCCAGAGCAGCTGTGCCTGCCCCATCCCTGCATGCCCAAGGCCAGGCAGGATGGGGCTTGGAGCACCTGGTGGGAGGTGTCCCTGCCCGTGGCAGGGGCTGGGAATGAGATGGGTTTTGAAGTCCTTCCCAGCCAACCACCAGCATGGTGGGATTTACCTGGATTGGGAATGCAGCTCTGGGGAATTCCTTCAGCCCTGTTCCCTGGGATGTGGTGGCTTGGGCAGAGATGATCAGCTGTAGCCCTCTGCCAGCTCTCACCCTCTCCTCTCACACAGGCTGCTGCTGATTTCACCAGGCAAGGTGGGCACCGGGCCCTAGAGCAGCACCAGAGCACCCCAGAGCTGCAGGAGCGGGCACAGGCACTGCTGGACATGGTCAGGCAGCCCCCAGGAGCCCCCAGTGCCTGCCAGGCCACACTGGCTGCCTCCTCCTAGGCCCTGCCCTCTGCCTTCCCTGCCCTGAACTGCCAGGGGAGGAATAAACTGTTCACCCCAGTGCCCAGCTTCCCAAGGGCTGCTCAGGGCTCTGGTGTGCCCAGTGCTGGCTGCATGGGGGGCTGGTCCTTGTCACCAGCTGGTAGCCACCAGCCCAGTGCCCCCCAGAGCCTGGAGCAGGGGCAGAGCTGAGCTGCAGATTCTCCTGTGCCAGGGAGGGCTGCATCAGCCATTCCTTGAGCTCTCAGCCACCACCAAGCTCAAGGTAAGCACATTGTGTTTATGAATTGATAAATTAAAGATACATTTTTGACATTGAAGGTAATCAGTCGAGTCTCCAGCACGTGTGTACTTCCCGTCTGTCACGCGTGGCCTTTCACAACGCTCTCCAGGGCCTTGCCCACTTCATCCACACTTAGGTTGTTCAGTGGGATGCTCTTCTCCTTCCCAAACTCTGTGGGAAAACAGGCAGGGTGAGAGGAGGCAGGTGTGTGGGTCCTTTCCTGGTGCAAGGCACTGATGTCACAGCCCAGGCTCCCATCACCACGTCCCAGTGTTCCTCCACGTGCCCAAGTTAACGTTTCCACCTTCTTATTCTCCTCCTTTCCCTTGGAAAGAACTCAAAGCAGCTCCCCCCAGTATCTTTCCCAGTCTCCCTTTGTCAGCTCTGGCTGGGCAGAGACACATCCAAGAGCAACCCTGTGGCCTTCAGCCTCATCCCAGCAAGGTGTTCCCCTCAGGAAAGCAGCCTGAAAACTGTTCCTGCAGCTGCCCCAACCTGGGCTGACCCCGGGCTCCACTTCCCTGCCAGTCCCACCCAGACACACGAGACTCCCCTGGTCTGTGTGCTCACACTGGGAAACCTGTGCTTAAAGAGTCACTGCATCTTTTCAACAGGTTCTAAATTATTTTTTTCCAGCCCAGGTGACCTTTGAGGAAAAGAAATCCTTTCCAGAGGGGCTTTTGTGCTCCCTTCTTGGTGTTTCACTAAGAAGGCAGTGAAAATAAAAGAGGAACAGCCACATTTTTGTGTAGTGACTGGGGAGAGGGTGGGAGATGACCCAGCCCCAGAGGCTGGAAAGGCCCTGCTGAGCTCTGGGCCCTGCTCTGCTTCCCCAGGGTCACTTTCCTGAAGTGACCCCGCAGCCTGGCCTGAGGGCAGCTGCTCCCTCTGCACCACCGCCCCTCCTGGAGCCCCCGAGCAGCAGTGCTGCAGGCCAGAGCTGAAATCCCTCCCTGGAGCGGGGCAGGCCTGGCACGGCTGCCCGGAGCAGCTGGGGCTGCCCCGGCCCTGCAGCGGCCGGGTCCCGTGGAAGGTGTCCCTGCCATGGCAGGAGGGGGCAGCCAGGAGCTTTAAAATCACTTCTACCCCACACGGTCTGTGCTTCTCCCCACCCCCGTTCTCCCGTGCCTGTCCTTTCCCCACGCACCGATCCCTCCCATAAATACGGATGGGCCCTGAAGTCCTTTCCAACCCCAACCATTCCCGGATAATTCCGTGGTGTTTCCCGGCGGGCAGCCCCTACTTACCGTACCGAGCCCAGAGCTTGGGCTGGATACCGGAGCACTCGCGGATCAGGATGGGGAAGTCGGGATTTGCCTTCTTCAGGGTCACATAGTGCTGCTCGATAAATTCCCTGCGGAGGGAAGGAGGAGCGGCGGGTCCCTGTGGCTCAGCCCGCGGGTGTCTCGCTCCCCTGGGGGACCACCCCCGTCCCGGCCCATCCCCGCGCTGACCTGACGCCGCGGCTGCTGGCGGAGCGCTGACACAGGTGGATGCGGAGCTCCCTCAGCGCCTGGCCCAGCCCGCCCCCGATGCTCTTCACAGCGGCCGCCGCCATCTTCCCTGCCCGCACAACAGCGGGGGCGGAACCGCGGTGCCTCCGCCAATCGCAGAGCCAGCTGTGGCCCGTTCACCAATGGGAGCGCCCGCAGTGATCTCACCCACCAATGGGAGCGCCCACCGTGATCGCAGCCGCCAATGGGAGCGCCCGCCGCGGTGTGCGCTGGGAGGGCCGCGCAGAGCGGAAGGGTCGCGCAGCGGAGCGGGGAGCGCAGCGATGCCGGACCGCGACAGTGAGTGTGGGGACAGGGGGCACGGGGCATTCCCGGACACCCCCGGACCGCGACACTTGGCCCGCGCGGGGCCGTCGCGGCGCTTTTGGCGGGGGCGGGTGGCAGCGGCCCGTGGGGGGCGGTGTAGGCCCAAGCTGCGCTGGGGAGCGGGGGGACCCCGGGGAGCCCCGGCCCGGTGCGAGGGACAGCTCTGCGGGGGGACGGGCTGCGGCCACAGCCCGCGGAGCCGGGACAGTGACCGCGCGGGACCGCTCGGCTGCCCACGCTGAGGAGCTAGGCGGGGGTGCGGCGGGGCTGAGCCTCAGCGCGGGGATTGACACCGGGGTGCCCCGGGAGCGGGGCCGTGGCTGTTCCGGGCCCTTGAGAGGATGCGGGGCAGTCCCGGGCTGCGGGGCACGGGACACCCTCGGGGAGAGACGCCCTCTAGAAGGGACAGAGCCGCGGGGCTTGGGGGCGGTGGGTCTGGCAGTGGCACCGGGACCCCCGTGTCCTGCTCCGGCAGCGAGGCCGGCCCGGGTGCCCTCGGGCTGGGATCCAGCTCGGAGCCACGGGCAGACACTGTTCCCTTCGGGCTTCTGGGAGGCGTGAAGCTGTGCAAGCCGTGCCTGAGCTCTCTCTCCTGTTCCCTAGATGAGCCGTTCTCCAACCCCCTGGCCCCCGAGGGCCACGATGTGGACGACTCGCACTCCTTCCACCAGTGAGTACAGCCCTGGGGCACTGGGCTGGGGCTGGAGCAGCACTGAGGGACCCCAGGCTGATTCCCATGGAGAAGCTGGAAGTCACTGGTGCACTCCAGCCTTTGGGCCTCCTCCACGGGTACCTGGTGCCCATCTCGGTCACACAGGACCTGCTCCTCCTCCAGAGCTCTTTGGGAGTGATGGTTTCTGTTCCTTCCCTCCCTTGCAGGTCCAAGCTGACCAATGAAGACTTCAGGAAGCTTCTCATGACCCCGCGGGCTGCGCCAACATCTGCGCCACCCTCCAAATCTCGCCACCATGAGTGAGTGGGGCTCTGTTTCACAGGTCCATGGGACAATCCGTGCCCCCTTTCCCTCTGGGGCTCTGGGCCCAGCTGACCTCTCCCCTGCACTCTGCAGGGGAATATCTACAGGGGCTTTTGCCAGTGAGTGTGGGAAGTAGGGAAGCATGTGGGTCAGGGCTGCTGTAAAGAAAAGAGTGAGGCTTCATAGCTTTTAAGACACTATGCAGGAGGCAGATTTGGTTTGGTGAAAATTAGTTTTTTCCCTTCCTCTCCCTGCTGACAGTGTAGAATTAGGGGGGAATTAAGGGTGAGAGACTGTTCTGTTCCATCTCCGAGCACCTCAGTGCTCTGCTGTATCTAGGGACTGTTCTGTCCACCTGTCACCCATGTGGCTCTGCAGGCTGTACATGTGTTTTTCCACCCTTTTCCAGGATGCCCCGGGAGTACAATGAAGATGAAGATCCAGCGGCTCGTAGGAGAAAGAAGAAAAGGTAAGTGGGGAAAGAGAGGCAGCAGGACTTGTCATTATACATCATGTCCTTCCAGTGGAAGCAGTTCTGATCTCTTGTGCTCCCAAAGAGAGCCTTGAGTGGATTATTTAAGAGCTTTGGAGAAGAGCTCAGGCTGAGGAGCTGTCACTGCTTGTGGGAACAGCTGTGGGAGGGCAGCAGTAGGATGGGGCTGAAGCTTCACCTCCAGAAGAAGCAGGAGAGGCCCTGTGGGTGTCTGGGAGAGCAGGGCAGTGGTGGGACCTTGCACTGATCCCTGTGTGCTTTGGGACATGTCTGCACAGCAGGACTGCACTGGACCCCTTCCCTTTGGAAGGGAGGACGGAGCTCCTCAGTACAGCAGTTTCCTCCAGGCCTGTTGTGTCCCATGGTGCTCTAGTGCGTTTCTGGGGAAAGGATTGGGAGCAGAATGGGTGTGTGTGAGGCCTCAGGAGCTGTTACCTGACCTCAAAGCCATGAGCAGGTCACTCTTAACCCTGAGCTGTGTGCCACCCCCAGTTACTACGCCAAGCTGCGGCAGCAGGAGATCGAGCGCGAGAGGGAGCTGGCCGAGAAGTACCGGGATCGAGCCAAGGAGAGGAGAGATGGAGTGAACAAGGACTACGAGGAGACAGAGCTGATCAGCACCACTGCCAACTACAGGGCAGTGGGGCCCACGGCCGAGGCGTACGTGGGCTGGGCTGGGGGCTGGGCTGGCCGGGCTGGTCTGGGGGGCTGGCCCTCACCTGGCTCTGGTCTCACCGCACAGGGATAAATCGGCTGCGGAGAAGAGGAGACAGTTGATCCAGGAGTCCAAGTTCTTGGGTGGTGACATGGAGCACACTCACTTGGTGAAGGGTCTGGACTTTGCGCTGTTGCAGAAGGTTAGTGCAGATATCACAGTGCTGCTCTTGGCCTGTGCTCTCCCACAGACACACAGGGTGGGGGTTACTGCTTGGTCTTGGCAGTGTGGATGTCTTTTCCTGGGAAGGGTTGCTGCAGGGCTGGGGATCTGATGGGCTCACAGATGGGCAGCAATGGCATGGGATGGACTGTAATGTGTGGATTTATTCTGCATCCAGGTACGAGCTGAGATTGCCAGCAAGGAGAAGGAAGAGGAGGAAATGATGGAGAAGCCCCAGAAAGAAACTAAGTGAGTGATTGAGTATTTGGCATTCCTGAGTGCAGCTGCTTGCCAGAGAGGAAGATGCAGAGGAGTCATTCACTTGGCTCTAACACTTCTGGTTTCTGTTTCTGTTTAGGAAAGATGAAGATCCTGAGAACAAAATTGAATTCAAGACCCGGCTGGGTAAGACTGTGTTGATGTGGCTGTTCCCCACCTTGTCTGTGCTGTGAATGTGGGAGAAATCCTGGAGGGTGAATGTAGGAATGAAAACCATTGGAGTGGGAGATTCCTGAATTTGAGGACTGAAAGAAGTGTGTACTTAGGAGGTGATTCTCATATTGCTGATAAACTAAACGTGGTTCACTTTGGGCTTGTCCTCTGCTTTCCCACACTTTTCCTTCTGCCCAGGCCGCAACATTTACCGCATCCTGTTCAAGAACAAGACGTACGAGCGGAACGAGCTGTTCCTGCCGGGCAGGATGGCCTACGTGGTGGATCTGGATGATGAATATGCCGACACCGACATCCCCACCACGCTGATCCGCAGCAAGGCTGACTGCCCCACCATGGAGGTACCAGCTGGCCTGCAGCCTGCTTCCCCTTGCTGCTCTGAGTCTGGCCAGAGCAGGTTGTTCTGGGAGGCCTTCCCTGTCAGGGGAGTCGGATGCTTCCTCCTGGATTTCCCTTTCAGGCACAGACCACGCTGACCACCAACGACATTGTCATCAGCAAGCTCACGCAGATCCTCTCCTATCTCAGGCAAGGCACCCGCAACAAGAAGCTCAAGAAGAAAGACAAAGGTAGGAGGTGACAGGAACCAGGTAATAGGATTTGAGTGCTTGGAGCATATCCCAAGGGAATGGGATGTGCTTTGGTTTGTGGTATTCCCCTGTGCTGTGAGACAGTGGGCTTGGAGAACAGTGATTTCCTAAATGCTGAGTCCTGAAGGCAGAATTGGACAGGCTGCTGGGAAGTTAGAGCTGTGAGGGAGAGTACCTCCTGGTGCTCTGCTCTTCCTGATGAAGGCCCAGTTCCTTGGGGAAATGCACCCTCTTGGGGAGGGACACTATGGCTTCCGAGGGGGGCTGGGTATAATGTGACATCCTCCAGGCTTGCTGCCACTCCTGCAGCTTGGAACCTGGACAGGGACAGGGGGGCAGCACAGGGGGCAGAGTGGATGTTGTGCCTCTCACTACTGTTGTGTCCTTGCAGGGAAGCTGGATGAGAAGAAGCCTCCTGAAGCTGATATGAAGTAAGAGTCTCCCTGCTCTCAGGCTATGGGGTCACAGCTCTGTCTCTTAAGGAATGGCTTTTTGGCCCACCACATTTAGAGAGGGCTGAGTTTGGAGCTGTGGGACCTGCAGTTTGTAGGATAAGGCTGGAGGCAAGCTCTGGTTTGGATTTCAGGCTTGAGGCAGGTGAGGGCTCACTGTAGCCCCGGACCACACAACTCGGGTCCTGCAGCAGAAGGGAGCAGAGGTGCAGTGATACCTCTGACAGATGTGGAAACCACTTCCATATCTGGTGTCCTTAGCTCTTGGTGCTGGTCCTGTGTGTTCCAGGTGACAAGGAAGTGGTTATGGCCTCTCTTCCTGCAGCACATGTAACTCCAGGCTCTTTTCCACTTGTAGCATCTTTGAAGACATTGGGGATTATGTGCCCTCCACTGCCAAGATGCCACGGGACAAGGAACGGGAGAGATACCGGGAGAGGGAGCGTGACCGGGAGCGAGACCGAGAGCGTGACCGGGACCGGGAGCGCGAGAGGGACAGGGAGCGGGAGCGCGAGGAGGAGAAGAAGAGGCACAGCTACTTTGAGAAGCCCAAGGCTGACGATGAGGTGAGTCTCTGCTTGTGAAGGCCTGTCCCACCTGAGATCTGCCCTGTGTGGGGTTGGGGCTTTGGGTGTCTCTGGTTGTGCCCCTGCACGTGCCAGTGTCAGCTCCTGCTGAGCTGTGCCTGTCCCCAGAGCTTGCTGCGTGGCTGGGTGCTTGTCCTGTCCCTCAGCCAGTGAGGCAGCACTAGCACCAGCCTGCTGGGCTTGTGGTTCAGCTCTGTGTGATTGACACTGTCTCTCCCTCTTCTTTGCAGCCCACAGACATCGACAAAGGTGAGTCAAGTGGTGTGGGCACCTGAGAGGGATGGGATAAGGGGCAATGGTTTTAAGCTAAAAGATAAGAGATTTAGATTATGTATTAGGAAGGAATTCTTCCCTGTGAGCATGAGGAGGCCCTGGCAGAGCTTGCCCGGAGAAGCTGTGGCTGCCCCATCCCTGCAAGTGTTCAAGGCCAAGCTGGGCAGGGTTTGGAGCACCCTGGGATGGTGGAAGGTGTCCCTGTCTATGGCAGGGAGTTGGAACAAGACAGGCTTCAAGATTCCTTCCAACACAAACTGTTGTAAGATGCCAGGTCTCCTGGATCAGCTGAGCCCATCAGTGCCAAACTGGTTTGCTCCTCCTCTTGTACCTAATGTGAGGCAGCTTATCCTGCCTGTTACTGTGTCCCAAAGGGACTCTGCCCAGCCCCAGTGTTCTGCAGTGACCTGTTCTCCCCCAGATGTAACCTGCTGCTTTCTCTACCCCAGGACCCGGCTCAGCCAAGGAGCTCATCAAGTCCATCAATGAGAAGTTTGCTGGAGCTGCTGGCTGGGAGGGAACAGAGGCATATCCTTTATGTCTGTGCCAGCCTGACTGGCTGTGGGGCTGGGCTGCCCTTGCAGGCACAAGCACATCTGGGGAACTGTCCTGCCTCACCTGATTGCAAGGAAGTGCTTCTCCCACACCAAACAAAAGCTCTGCATCCCCTGGTTTGGTTGTGTTGGGGCAGGAGGGGGTTTTCAGCTGGCTGTGCCCAGCCTGCAGCTGTAAGGCTCAACTCATATGGTATTTTCCTTAACTGCTGCCACTTTGAAGAAGCCAGAAGACAAGAAGCAGCTGGGAGACTTCTTTGGCATGTCCAACAGCTATGCCGAGTGCTACCCTGCCACGTAAGGAGCAGTGGGAAGCTGTGGGGTGGGAGCAGGCTGTGCCAAGGGGCTGCTGTTCTCTGGCAGTAAGAACTTGAACATCAGACCCACTGCTTGTTGGGGAGCAGGCCTGGCCTTGCCTGTGGCAACAGCTGACTGGTAAAACCATCCCAAGCCCTTGGCCCTTCTTAGCTGCTCTCTGCTGTAGGTGGCTGCCTGGAGCCTGCTGCCCCTCAGAGCCAGGGGGAGGCTGAGGTAGCTGGGAATCTGCTGCATTCCCAGTTAATCCATGTGGTTGTGAAGCTGTGGCCTCCCTCAGTGGGAGAGGAACATGTTTCATCTTGCGGAGTCATCCTGGAAGCATTTCCAACCTTGGATGCCCTATGGTACAGGCCACTTGCAGGGCTTGCAGCTGGGGGCACTTCCCTCTGGCCCAGGAACTGAGTTTGTTTGGTCTGAGGCCGTGAGACACGACTCCCACCAGCTCCAAGGCCCTGATCCATCTCATGGACCCACTCTGAACCCTTTCCTTGCTTTTTTCTTCCCAGAATGGATGATATGGCTGTGGACAGCGATGAGGAGGTGGACTACAGCAAAATGGATCAGGTATGTTGGCACCAGCCTTGAGGAGCAGCCAGCAAAGTAGGCACCCGTGCCAGCTGAGAGGATCCCGTGGGAAAGAAGCAGCACTGGAGCTGGGTGCTGAGTGAGCTTTGGGGTTTGCTGATCTGCTCCCTGTTGTGTCAGGAAGCAAACAGGTGTCACTGGCACTTGACCCAGAGGTGTTGATAGGCATGCTACTCTGTCCTGACTTCCTCTTCCACAAAATCTGTCTGGAACATCTTTATGGAGGGGATCTGGAGCCAAGGCCATTGATTTGGGGCTGGTGGGAGATGGAGCCTCATGGCTGGGTGTGCAGGGCTGTGTGAGAAGCCCTCCTAGCAACTGAGGAGCTGCTCTGAGTCGTTCTCTCCCTGCAGGGTAACAAGAAGGGGCCTCTGGGCCGCTGGGACTTTGACACACAGGAGGAGTACAGCGAGTACATGAACAACAAAGAGGCTCTGCCCAAGTGAGTGCAGCCCTCAGGAAGGGCCAAGCGAGGGTTCTGGGCAGGATGGCCATGCTGGCCAAGCCTGGGTGCTGGGGCAGCTTAAAGCAAGCTGGGGGCTCACTTGTGGAACCTGAGGAGGAGCTGTGGGTCCTGGGTCTGGTTTGGTTTTGCTTTTAGCGTCACTCCTGAGGACTCTGGCCCAGGTGCTGCTTTCGGGGGCTCAGGCCAGCTCTGGAGCATGTGCTCGTGGCTGGGGACACATGTCCCTTCCTGTGGCAGGCTGTGGATCCCCCGTGAGTGCTGAGCCGTGCCTTGCTCTTTCTCCAGGGCAGCCTTCCAGTACGGCATCAAGATGTCTGAGGGACGCAAGACGCGGCGCTTCAAGGAGACCAACGACAAGGCGGAGCTGGACCGGCAGTGGAAGAAGATCAGCGCGGTGAGTGCCCCGGCTGGGCTGGGGCTGCTGTGCCACGAGCTGCCCCCAGCCCTGTGCTCGCTGTCCTGCCACGGCCAGTGTGTGTGAGCACCAGGGCTGCCTCTCCACCAGCTGCATTTGCTCCTTGCAAGAGCATCAGCCAAGTACTTGGGGCTTCAGTATTGAGGTGGCTGGAGCTCTCTTTGGAACCCTTGTCCTGCGAGCAGCCCCGCACTGGGGCTTTTTGCTCTGGGCTGTGCAGCAGATGAATGTGCCCAAACCCCATTAGTTTGGAGCCATCCAAAGGGGATGGTAGGGGACAGGGTGTGTTTAGTGGCTCCCTGTTTGCCAGCTGGCAGAGCTGGGGGTTGTCGTGGCAGTATGGGACAGGCTGGGGAAGGTGAGAACAAATGGTCTGTGGTGGCCAGAAGGGAGCAAAGGGTGGCCAGAAAGGGCGAGCTTCTCCAGCTGTAGCTCACCTCAGCTCGCTGTGGCCTGGCTGCAGCTCTCCCCAGGTGTATCTGGCACCCTCCAGCCCCTCTGCTGGCTGTGAGCAGCCAGATCCCCTGAGGGTAACAGGACTTTGTGATTTCTCTGCAGATCATCGAGAAAAGGAAGAAGTTGGAGGCTGATGGGTAAGTACAGTGGTCTCTGTGCCTCACCTGCAGGGGCCCTGCTGGCTCCCCCCCACCTTCTGTGGTGTGAAAGTGTGGATGTCAGTGCTGAGCTCTGGATGGTGGAGCTGCCTGCCCTGCATCCTCACTGCTCTCCTGCCCCTCTCTGTCTTCCAGGGTTGAGGTGAAACGTCCCAAGTACTGATTTCTCCTGTGTTTCTTCCTCCCTCTCCTGGAATCCTGGCCTGCTGGGAGCTGCCTTCCTGGAGCCTGCTGGTGTGCTGTCCTTGCTCCACACACCATCCACTCTCTGCTCAGGGTTGGGGGCTCTTCCCTCCCTCTGTTCTTTGTTGTAGAGCCTGTGCTGTGTAAATGTTGTAGCCTTAATAAAACCTTATTAAATTTGTGTGCGAGCATCTGTTTGTGTGTGCAGGTAGGAGAGGCCTGGGCACATTCTGGCCTCCTTTGGAGCAGCAGGGGTGCTAGGACTCTTCTACTTACCAGGCACTGTTGGGGCTGACAGGGCAAACCGTTGCTCAGTGTATTTATTGTGGGAGCCTTTTGGGCTAGGGGCAGCATCCCTGGATAAAATTAACAAATTTGAGGGCAATAATCCCAGCTGAGCATTATGTGCCTCAGGGTCGGAGGAAGAAATGGGACCCTGAGCTCAGGTACAGAAAGAGCAATGACCTGAAGCAGAGGATGTGCAAGCTGCTCTAAGCGTCGGCAAAGGGCTGCTGTGGGTATGGTGGGGCCAGCACCAGGCAAAGCTCGTTCCCTCAGGGCGGGACCAGCAGGGAGCTGGGATGGCCCCTCGGGCAGGGACGCTGTTGGTGGTCCCTGGCTGGGTTGGGGTGTTTAGGGGGGCCCTACAGCCCCCAGAGCCTGCAAGGGGCCGAAGTGGCACCTGGTCCCTGGCCGCCCCCTCCCCTGGGATCAGAGAGGGGAGATGACGGTGTGAATCAGGGAGCCTGTGGAGCTCCCAGTGGTGGGGCCCCGAGGTGGAGGAGCCCCGCAGCCGGGGGAGCCCCGCAGCCGGAGGAGCCCCGCAGCCGGGCCGGTCCCGCAGCGCTGGAGAGGCGCGGGCGGGCGGTCCCACGTAATCAGAGGGGCGGGGGTATATGCAAATGAAGGCGTGGCCATGTAAATGAGCAGGGCGCCATGGCGGCCGCCATGGAGGAGGTGAGCACGCGTGGGGCTGCGGGAGCCCGGAGCCCCCGGCCCCGGTCCCACGGCCCCGCTGTCCCCAGGAGCCGCAGGAGTCCCCGGAGCCGGCGGCGCGGGAGCCGCGAGTGCGGGACACCCCCGAGGACATCTGCCTGGAGGCCACGGCCAACGCCATCGCGCTGCACCCGGCGCGGCCGCTGCTGGCCGCGGGGGACGTGGACGGCGATGTGTACCTGTGAGTGGGGCCGGGCTGGGGAGGGGGTCCCGGCTCTGGGACACGCTGCGCACCGGCGGAGGGGCTCCCCGGCTGCCCGCGGGTCCCGGCGAGCACTCCCGGTGCCGGCAGGTACTCGTACTCCTGTACCGAGGGGGAGAACCGGCAGCTCTGGTCCTCGGGACATCACCTCAAGTCGTGCCGGGACGTGGCGTTCTCCCAGGACGGGCAGAGTGAGTGCGGGGGACGTGGGGTGGCACCGGGCGGGGGGCACTAACGCGGCTCTCCAGAGCTTTTCACTGTGTCCAAGGATAAGTCCATCCACATTCTGACGGCGGAGGAGGGACGGTTGGAAACGCGCTTCCCCAAGGCTCACGAGTAAGTCCATGCAGGCGGCTCATTCTGGGCACAACAGCTGGGGCATTGTCCCCTTCTGTCCCTCGGCACAGCCACACAGCCCTGGGCCGTGGGGAGAGCCCGCAGCGCTGCTCCGGCAGCCGTGACCGTGGGGCCGGGGTCTCTGCAGGGCAGCTCTCAACTGCGTGTTGCCCGTCGACAACCACATCTTTGCCACGGGTGACGACGGCGGGGCAGTGAAGGTGTGGGACCTGCGCAGGGGCAGTGCCATCCTGGAGGCACGGCAGCAGGAGGAGTACATCAGTGCCATGACTGTGGATGGCAACGGGAAGATCCTGCTGACAGCCAGGTACCGGAGGGGCATTGTGGTCTTGGAGTCAGGCTCCCCGTGTCCATTCATGGCTGGAGTGCCCCGTGCCACGTCCCGTGCTCACAGAGTGTCCCTTCCACGTCCCACAGTGGTGATGGCACCTTGGGCGTCTACAACGTGAAGAGACGGCGCTTTGAGCTGCTCTCGGAGCCGCAGAACGGCGACCTGACGTCTGTGGTGCTGATGAAGGTAGGCACTGCTCCCAGCATGGAGCAGGATCCCACAGCCCCCTGTCCTCGCTCCGTTTTTTGTTCTGCCCCTGCCTCACTGCCCTCCCTCATGCCCAGAGGGGGAGGAAGGTGGCGTGTGGCTCCAGCGAAGGCACCATCTACCTCTTCAACTGGGACGGCTTCGGGGCCGCCAGTGACCGCTTTGCGCTCAGGGCAGAGACCATTGACTGCATGGTGCCCGTCACGGACAGCATCGTGTGCGTGGGGTCCCTGGACGGAGTCATCAGGTCAGGGGCTGCGGTGGGGAGGGATGGGGAGCTGTGGGATGGGATGAGGGGGAATGGAGAGCGATGGGATGGAAGGACGTGGGATCTGGAGGGATTGTGGAGGGTGAGATGGGATAGGGAGGGGAGAGTGGTGGGATAGGAAGGGGAGAAGAGCAGGCATCTCCATTTGGGGGGGGTGGGATGGGGAGGGGGTGACAGGTAATTGTGGAGAATAGGATGGGGTGGGATGGGATGGAGAGGAATGGGGAGGTGTGGGATGGGCTGGGGTGGGCCGAGGAGGGTGTGGGACGGGATCAGCCGTGCCCAGGACAGCACAGCGGGCAGACGGCGTTCCCGGGCGCTGCAGGGCCCTCAGTGCCCCGTGCCGTGCCCAGGGCGGTGAACGTGCTGCCGAACCGCGTGCTGGGCTGCGTGGGGCAGCACCTGGGCGAGCCCATCGAGCAGCTGGCCGTGGCCGCGGACGGGAAGCTCCTGGCCAGCAGCGGCCACGACCAGAAGGTGAAGTTCTGGGACGTGTCGGCGCTCGGCTCCATGGTGGTCGATGATTACCGCCGGAAGAAGAAGAAGGGCGGGCCGCTGCGCGCCCTCAGCAGCAAGGCGCTGGGCAGCGGGGAGGATTTCTTCGCCGACCTGCGGGACGAGGCCGAGCCGGAGGCGGCGGAGGGCGGTGACAGCGGCGACAGCGACAGCGACTGAGCGGCCGCGCGGCCCCTCAGCGCTGCCACCCCGCCCGGCGCGGGGGCGGGGCTCTGCGCGTCCTTCTCGCCCGGCGCGACCAATCAGAGCCGCAACCTCGGCAGTGCCCGCCTACAGGGCGTGGTCTGACTGTTATGCTACTGTTGTCAGTGGGCAGGACGCTGGCGTTCTGATTGGCTCCTAGGGCTGCCACTCAAGCTGGGCTGTAGGCGCGGTCTTAAAGGGGCAGCGCGCGTCGGAGCGGGTGGGGGTCCCGCAGGGGACAGGCTGGGCATGGTGAGGCTGAGGGTCCTGCCGGAGGGCCTGGAGTGGGGGAGGCCTTCTGGGGTGGGGGCACATGGCTGGGGCGAGAGGGACTGGGAACGGTCCCTGGCTGGGGTCCGTGAGGGTTGGCGAGGGGCTCTGAGATGGGGGGACAGGGCTGGGGGCTCTGGTCACTGACCGGGGCGGGGTTAGCACTGAGGGTCCCTGCTGTGGGCAGTGCAGGGATGGGGGGACATGGCTGAGGGCTCCTGGTGGAGGGGTTATGGAAGGGGTCGTGATTGAACATCCCTGGTGAAGGAGGGGGGTGCTGGGATAAGGGAGGACATGGCTGGGGGGCTCTGGTGGATGAGAGGGCTGCTCTGAGCCATGGGGGGACATGGCTGGGGGCTCTGGTGGATGAGAGGGCTGCTCTGAGCTATGGGGGACAGGGCTGGGGGCTCTGGTGTGGGATGCAGTGCTGAGAGGGGAGGGGGTAATGCTGGGGTTTGCTGGTGAATTTGGGGGTCCTTCGGGTTGTTTTGGGATGGGGGGAGGCAGGGCAGTTCTCAGGAGGGGTGAGGGGGTGACATGGGGTCCCAGGGTGCCTGGCCAGGGCAGACAGGTTCATTGCTTTCCTGCCCTGCTGTCCCAGCAGGTCAATTACCCTTCGTTAATTAAGATTTTAGCTCTGTTAGAAATAAACTCAGTGCCTTTCACTTCCCAGCGCCTTGTGCTGATGGTTCATCCTCATGAGGCAAGGACTCCTGGTGTGCCCCAGGAGGGACAGACAGACTTCCAGGGAGTGCAAGAAAGAACCTAAAGAGGGCACCCCCAGGCTCTTGGAAGATCCTGAGGATCTCCAAAAGGAAGAGGGGAGGGACTTGGGTGCTGCCAAAGAGACTTGGTGTGTCACAGAGTGCCACGAGCGGGGAGGGGACAGGGATCCCTCCGGGGCTGGTCCTTCCCTGGGGATGAGCAGAGTGGGCAGCAGGGCCTGGAACAGTGTCAGACATGGCCTGCACCTGCTGGGGAACGGGGAGGATCTGCTCTGCAGTTCCACCAGCATTTCTACTCCTGGCTGTGGCTCCCATCCCCCAGTGGATTCCCAGCACTGCCTGGGAGCCCTTGGACCATCAGCTGCAGCCCCCAGGTGCTGCTGGCCCAGGGATTCATTCCTGGAGCTTGGGGTGGGCAATCTACGAGTCTGAGAGACACCTGCAGTCCCTGGAGAGCATAAAGGGGTGTCCTGGTTTGAAGGACAGGTGTCTGCTAAGGAAGGCAGGAGCCTCACATGGAATGGTTATTGTTCCTTAGCAACAAAAACAGGGGAATATTCCCTAAGACAGAGAAAAAACAAAAGGAAAAACCTCCAACAAGGTGCTACCAGATATCCCAGAGGACCACCAAAAGACATGGGAGGCCATCAGGATGCACTTGGAGAAGCCTGAGGAGTATCAAAAGCTGGTCAGAGAGAGCCCAGTGAGTAGAAGACAACAAAAATCAAGGTGTTAGGGAATGCTGCTTCCTACACAATGGGCCCACCAGGCTCTGAAGGCTCCAGATCCCACCCTGTCCCTTCCCCTGCCTCTCCTGGTGTGTGCACTGAGATGCACTGGACAGGCAGGGAGCTGAGGATGCAGGAGGCAAAGATGACATGACCCAGCTGGTGCTCTCCAGAACTCTTTAATCCCAAAAGGACAACATGTGGCCAGACGTGCCACTCCCGAGGAATCATTCATGGACAGCTGCCAACTCCACAGCTGCTTCCTCACTATGCAAACAGGTTACAGGCACTCCTCTCCCCACACAGCAGCTCCACCAGCCCACACAACATCTGTGACCACTGGGACTCTCCCTGTGTGTGGCCTTGACCTCCCCTGAGGCTGCTCCTCAGGAGCCAGGAATGCCAATGGAGGAATTCCCTCCATCACACTGGCATCCAGTGCTGGCAGCCCCTCCAAGAGCTGCTGTTGCTTCTCCAGGATCTGCCCCTCCAATGCAACAAAAAACCAGCTTAACAGAAGCCAAACTTGGAAACAGGAAAACCAACAACCCAAAACTAGAACCAACTCAAGGGCTGCCCGTGGACATGGTGGCTGTCGTGGACCAGGACAGCAGCCCTTATCCTCTAGAGCCAGCTCTCAAAACCGATGCAAACAACTCCAAGTAAAACTGGAACAGGGCTGGGAGCCCAGCAGGGCTCGGGCTCAGTCACGGCTGTGGCAGAACCAGCCTACTTCAGCTGGCACCCTGCAGTGGAGAGGGAAGGGTCAGGCTCTGCCCTCACCCCCAAACCCCCTCCTCTTGCATCCTGTGCTTCCAATCAGAAATCCCACCTGCAGCTCAGAGCTGACAGTGCTTCAGCCCTGCCAGCCAGCCTGGGTCCCTCCCTGCCCCATGCCACCCTGCCCAGAAGTGCCACAGCTCCACCCTCCCGGGGACCCTTCAAGACT
This sequence comes from Onychostruthus taczanowskii, assembly GCF_017590055.1. Taxonomy (NCBI): domain Eukaryota; kingdom Metazoa; phylum Chordata; class Aves; order Passeriformes; family Passeridae; genus Onychostruthus; species Onychostruthus taczanowskii. Next base: position 15,036,512 of record NW_024498573.1, on the reverse strand, counting down.
TTGGGAAAGGCAGGGAGCTGGCTGTGCAAGGACTCACCAAGGACTCACCTAACATCCGCAGAACGCGCAGGGCTGCCACCACCTTGGCCTCCTCGTGCTTGCTCTGGCCCTGCCTGTCTGGTGAGATCCACATGAAGCCACTGATGTGCACATGGGACCCCGGGATCACCACCTGGTACCAGAACCGCTGCCACCCGTTGGGGTTCACCTGGACACACCTGGTCATGAACAGGGGTGTGCTCAGGTGATGCTTCCAGCACAGCATGTTCAGGTACTCCAGCACATTCTGCAGCGACAGAGGCAGGGGCACTGCAGGGCTCTCACCCCCCTGCACCCTGCTGGACGACGGCTCCTCCTCACAGAGCTGCAGCTTCTGCTTCAGTTGGGGGTCCAGCCAGTCCACCCTCATCTTTGCTTCCCCGAGCCTCAGGTTCCCTAGGAGACAGGAGATGCTCACTTACCCTCCAGCACCATCCCATCCCATCGATCTCCAGGATTTTAGGGGCAGCTTTAATTTAGGGCCAAGGTGAACAGGTACCAAAGACAAATGCACCTGAGCTGGGGCAGAAATGGGTACAAACCAAGACTTTGGAGGTCCTGGTTGGATGTCTAGGAAGTGTGTCCCATCAGGGCATTGCAGTCAGAGGACAGGGCTCAGAGGGATTGAGCAGCTCCATCAGGGGTGTTTAAGGGACAATGAAGGGCTGGGCAGCTCCATTGGAAAGGTTAAATAACTTGGTTAATGTTTGGGATGTTCTGAACTGGTGATGCTCCTGCTCTGAGCAGGGAGCTTCCTGGAGACCTCCAGCAGCCCCTTCATCCCACCACCAGCAGGACTGCTGGAAATCAACTTCACCATGGGCAGCTGGTATCCCACAGGACACAGGGAGAGAGCAAGGGATGTCTCAAGGCCGAAGTCACCTTGCAGCCAAGGCTGGAGGTGGGAAGCCCAGCCCAAGCAGCATTCCTCAGCACCACTAACCTTCCATCAGGGCTTTCTTGGCCATGGCAGCAGCCTCGTGCGACCTGTACTTCAGCACAGCGAGCTTGGCCTGTTTCTGGGAGGGGCTGGCGTGCAGGGTGACACTGCAGATCCCCTCAGTGACCATCTGCAGCGTGGCCTGCAGCTCCTGCTGGCTCACCGAGGCGCCCAGGCCGTTCACAACGAGCTCGCGCTTCTGCGTGCTCCAGCACACCACGATGGCGCAGCCCTGGCGCAGCTGGAAGCGGTGGAAGGCGGCGATGGCGCTCTGGGCGTCCTGCCGGGAGCCGTACCTGGCGTAGGCAAAGCCCCGGTTGAGCCCGCTGAAGGTCATCATGAGGCGGAACTCGTAGAGCTTCCCCGCGCTCTCGAACAGCGGGATCAGGGTGTTCTCGTAGATGTCCTGCGGCAGCCTGGCGATGTACACCTCGGTGCCGGCCGGCGGCGGGCCGCCCACCCAGCCTGCGGGGACACGGGGACCACGGCGGTTACAAACAGCACCAGGCTCCCGGTACTAAAGTGGGTTCAGCATTTATTATAATAAAAGAAAGGCCTAAAGCCCACGGGCTGAGCAGGAGCGTTCCAGTCGAGGATGCTGCAGCACCTGAGCCGGGTCTGCTTCAGCAGAGATGTCCCCGAGGTTCCAGGTGGAGCAGCACACCTTCCCTGGGTCAGATGCCCCTTTTTATCCTGTTTTTTGTCCCTTTGGGTGGATTTCTGTTTGGATCCTTCATTTGCATGAAGGTTTTAGGCGCCTGATTGGCCCACTACAGTTCTGTCCAGGCTGGCTCGTTTCCCCTGGGGGATGGTGCACTTCATTTAAGTGTAATACAGTAGTTGAGTACTGTATTTCTTATAACTCCCCTTGTAACCCCTTTTACCATAACCAAACTATAGTACATGCTTAACAATTATCAACTATTTTACAACAGTTTCTAACCTATTTTTACCACGGTGAGTCCCCTCCCGGCCCCACGGCCCAGCTGCTCTCCTGGCGTACCTGGGGGGGGCCCTCCGTAGCGCCTCTGCCCGTTGATTTGCACCAGCTTGATGCCCGTCTCCTTCTCCCAGGCCAGCAGGGCCATCTTGCCGGCCTCGTTGATTCCGTTGGTCCATGGCTGAAGGAGGAGATGGTGGTAGTGACTGTGTGAGCAAAGAGCTCACAGCCTCCCAGATAGGAGCATCCCAACCCCCATGAGGGAACTGCAAGATCCATGGCTGGCCAGCACGTGGAGGGGCAAACAAACCCCTCTGCTCTCAGGGAACCTGAGGAGCCTCCCAATGCTCCCATCCTAAGGACTGTCCAAGCCTGCTCCACAAAGTCCAGCCCTCCCAATGCTCCCATCCTAAGGACTGTCCAAGCCTGCTCCACGTGACACAAAGTCCAGTGACTCTGTTAGAGCCCAAAGTCAACAACAGTTTCCTACAGCCCTGCAAGGGCTTGGGAAGCCAAAACACAGGCAGCAGCTGCCTGGTGCTGCAAGAGGGAGCTGGAGCACAGAGCCAAGCTGACCCACTGCATCAGGACTGCTTTAAAGGGAAAGCCAGTGGGTTACATTGAATATTGGGAAGAAAATCATCCCTGTGAAGGTGGTGAGGCACTGGTGTTGCCCAGGGAAGCTGTGGCTGCCCCATCCCTGGAAGTGTCCAAGGCCAGGTTGGATGGGGCTTGGAGCAACCTGGGACAGTGGAAGGTTGCCTGCCAGTACAGAAGAGATAACATTAAAGAGAAGCAAGAACTGACAACTGAACTGGAAAGCAGAAAAGCAGCTGAGTTATTATTACTGTCCTTGAAAATAGAACAGCTGCAGAGACAGTTACAGGAGGACAAAAAGGAAAACGAAAGTTGGAGGAAAAAGTTTAGTTAATGCTTATGCAGTCTCCAAGTGCTCCTGACATTGTGCAAATTAGAAAATTAACTGCATCTCCTAAAGACTGGCCAAATCCTTGGCCTCGTTACAAAACGAGATGAAATTAAAAAAGACACAGCCTTTAATGAACAATTGTCCAGGTGTGCTACTGAAATTTTAGAACACTGAGAAATCCCCACCTGTGCAACACTAATTGCATGCATTTTGGTATCACCACGAAATTCACTCCATCCCACAACTCAGTAATATGGAGGAGATGTGGCATGGAGTAATTTTCATGGTGATACCAAGAATTCTACATGTAATATCAGACCAACTGACCATTCTCAAGAGCTAGGATTTACAGGTTGTTCACCGAGAAAACAGAGGTGGAAAGAATTATATAATCAAGCATTATTTTCAAGAATTAAAAAAATTTCAATTCTCCTCCCCGGGGCAAAGGTGAAAGAAAATTCTTACTAAAGTTATTTTTAAAAAATTAAAAGCTGTATAATTTCCAACAGGAGCAGTACACCCCATGATCCTGTCACAGCAGGATGGGGTTTTTCCGAGCATGGCACTTAAATGTAACTTGCTTCAAACTGGCCCTGACCAACAGTACCTTCACTGCTTAGCTCGACTGCATTTCAGGATGCAGAGACGTTCTGAACGGGAAAAGGGACTTTTATCTCTAGTCTGAGCAGTGAAACGAGCTCACATTTTCCATATAAGTAGGTAAAATGGGCCAAAAAGGCAGAATTCAATGGGTTTTCCATAGCCCATATTACCCCAGTCAGAGGGAAGCACAGAATGGGCTAATGGCCTATTGAAAAAGAGCCCGAAGCCACACAAGGCTGAGGGAGACGTTCAGGGTAAATAATCGCTGTGGCCCAGGTGTGCAAACCCTGAATGAGGTGCTCCACTTTCCATTCAAGGGGAACGTCTGGCAGCTTTACAGTCAGGACAATGTGTTCCTGTAAAAGTAACACAAAACAATGCCTGAGACCAACTAAACCTCGGGGCACACTCACTTGGGAATCTAGGGACAGCAGTGTCTAAAAAAGTGCAAAACAGAATTAGTGCTCCGTGGCTTTTCCCTGTTTTTAATGGGATAATAACTTGTCCGGGCAAACCCCGCGGAGACTTGTATTATTTTACTTTTTCAGAAAATGATACTGGAAATGATGCCAGCATGTCTCCACTAAAAATCAAGTTATCCATTGAGGGACTGCTTATTCTCCTCGCAGAAGGAATCAGCACCAAAATGAACCAGACTGAGCACATAAATCACCAAACCTGACCCACCGGCTGGAAACGTTCATTTTCTCCATCTGTAATGGTCACTGTGCTAATGGCTGAAACCGCGCCTAAGCCTGCATGCATTTCAATGACCATTGCTAACGAAGAAGCCATAATTATACAAATTTAGGAGCTCAGCCTACTAACATGAATTTGGCTGAGGGAAATATCACCATAATATGTGAAGTACAACTTTTAACCGAAAAGGGGGAAATTTATTTATTCAGCTTCCAATACTGACACAAAATATGAAAGAGAAGTTTTGGTGGATATAAGGTACCCACAGCTGTAAGCGGGTAATGCATACTGGCACAACAACAACGAATTTAAACCTCACAATGCATGCCACTACCTCCCAGTCTCCTGGGAAACCTTATCTCCATAAATTTCTAAAATTGGACGCTGTGCCGTCAAATATACCAGCCAAAACAAGTGCTATTTAATCCTTCATGTTCCTCAAAGCAGTGGAATTATCAATGCAGGTTAATAGCTCTGCAATTAAACCTGCCATTTCTGTCTAGTCCCCGTGCACGGTGGTCGGCGTGGCATGGCTGGACCCTGACCCCCCCAAAACCATCGGGGGACAGTTTATCAATGCAGGTTAATAGCTCTGCAATTAAACCTGCCATTTCTGTCTAGTTCCCGTGCACGGTGGTCGGCGGCGTGGCATGGCTGGACCCTGGGGGGGTCAGAGAGCTATCCTGGGGACAGAGCTGGGAGCACTAAGTACCACGGATGCTGGAGTCCTAGCAAACAAACGCAGTAACAAGTGATTTATACTAATTGAAAGATCCGTTTCGACCTTTCTTATCAGCATTAGGAACTGGCCAATGGCCCTTATCAGATACCTCAGCGGGAAAGGATGGAGATAGAAGAACACCAGCAAATAGCGATAAATAGTGATAAAAGATCGCTACATAATAGTGAATGCCACCAGGTGGTGGCACCTCTCCACCTCCAAGTCTTTCATGAAGACTAAAAACCAACTTCGGACGAGCGCGGGGATCCTCTCTGGGGAAACACGTGCTCGAAGCGGGATAAAAATCCAGCCGCGTTCCCTCCCCAGAACCTCGTGCCCGGCCCGTGGCTCCCGCGATGGCTCCCAGCTCAGGGAAGCGGCCCGAGGGGTGCCTGGGCTGTGTGGAGAGCTCTGCAGGACCCAGTTTTCATCGCACAGCCCTCGCATCCCCGGCCCCGGCTGAGCCCGGGGCGCGGCCGCTCCGCGCTGGGAACGGGACCGGGAGCGGGAGCGGGAGCGGGAGCAGCCCTGCCTGCGCTCCCAGCCGGGCCCGGGGGCTCAGATCCCCGCGGGAAGGGCTGAGCCGTGCCCGCAGCCCCGCTCCCCGCCGCCCCGACAGCGCTCACCGTGCCGTCCATCCCGCCGCTCCCGGCCGTGCCTTTCCCGCCGCTCGCGACGCTCCTGCCGTGCGGGCCTGGAGAAGGGGAACCAGCGCCGCCCCCCGCACCGCCCCACCCCGGATGGACCCTCGGCAGCGCCGCGAGGGTCGGGCCTTGCTTTGCCTTGCCGGGCTTTGCCTCTCCTTCTGGTGCTTGTCCACCTGTCCGCAAGGGAGGGCGAGGGCTTGCTGTGAGAGGCACAGCAGCACGGCCAAACTCTCATAACACAAGCGACAAGGTGCGAAGAGACCTTCAAGACCACCTAGTCCAACCATCAGCGTAATTAGACTTCAGATAACAGCGTCCCCCAAAGATATGCCGGGTTTGAACCTTTTCGTACTTGCAGAGCTGGAGGGCTTCGTGCTGCTTTTTCCAATACTACAATATTCATTTTAATACTTGCGAAAAGCCAATCATAAAATATACATTTTTCACAATGGCTAACAAAGGCAATTTTTTTGGGGGGGGCGGGGCGGGGGAGGGGGGTCAGAAACATCTACTGAAAGAAATCCTTCAAACAGTGTCTGCTGCACATTAGAGAATGCATTAGCCTAAATCTGCACTGCGTTAGGAAGGGCACCTGTGTGAGACTGAGCTGTTCACGGCTCCTGGCTCCGCTCGTGGAGCACCCCGTGCTTTGCTGGTGCCGGCTCCGGGGTGAGGACCAGACTTTTTGGAGCCGTGCTGGTGAAACCTGATCTGCATGAGCCAGAGAGGGTGACACCCACCACCAGAGGCTCCGGGGTTTGAGCCAGGTTAGGGAGAAAGCTGGACAGAGCGTGGCGCTTGTTTTCATGCCGATGTCCTCCCCTGCCCCCAAGGAAGGGTGACATTCACACGGGACATTCACCAACTTGGGGCTGAAGGCTTTTGTCCTTCCTGATGGGTATAACTGGCTTAACTTTGCTGAAGTCAGAGGCACGGTCATGACTTAAGGGGTCATGAACCACCAGAGACCTTCAGACAGTGTAAAATTCCCCTCCCCAGGGGAGGTACCCTGTGTTCCATCTCCACCTAAGTGTGTAATTACCCGCTGACCCTGGTGTTTGTTCCTTGACCTTTCCACCACCCCTGAAGGATCAAGACTGTGACCATCACTCAGACCGCCAGACATCAAAATTGCAACAATCAAGTCTCTTCAATCAAGTCTAGCTACTGGATCCACAGTTGGTGAGCTCTTTCGCTCTCATTCTTCCATTCATTTTCTCTCTTACACATTTTTTTACCTGTTATTCTATGCTTTTATATTGTTGCATTGCTATAATTAACAACCACAGTGGCTACAACTCTGCTTTCCACTCCTAAACAGATCTAAGATAGACCCTGCAGATTTTTATTTACAAACACCACTCATTCAGTGTCATTTCACCTCTAATGCTCCCCAGTGGGTCTGTTTACCAGAACTCTGGTTACTCCTGCTGTGGCAGCTCAGCATTTCAGGCACAGGGATGCAGCCCCGCTGTTCCAGACCCCAAAGAACAATTCCAGCCCTCCACAGCATTGTCACTTGCCAGGCTGTACTCACTCATTCCATAAGGCCCCAAAGCAGCACCACAGGATCTTGCAGGTCCAGATAATGAGCAGTATCTCACAAAACTGTGGGAAAAGGAAAAAAAAAATTACTATAAACCTTGAAATATAGACACGCCCCCAAAAATCATATCAAAGAAATAGAAATGGAATACAAAATTGTAATGATTTCAAAAAAGTTTAAAAGTTTTTGGGTTTTCTCCTTAAGAAGGAAGAAGTAGCTCATCCAGCCAGTCTGCCTTGAGCTGTCCTTTATATTTCTGAAGATAAACTGCTTGGCTATACCACTGTCTTGGTAAAAATCCAAGAGCAAGTAGAAAGGGAAGTTAATGAATCATATCCACAAGGAAAAAAAATTACTAGTGATCCAGACTCCTAAAAACAATGAAACACATCGGGCTGTTAAATAGGCTCTACTCACCCAAGTACCTGCAAAAGGAAACTCACTTTAGCAATGTGGCTATTTGTGCAGTGCTGCTATAAAATGTAACTAGGCTTCTTAGTATTTTGAGTAGAAAAATGACTGATTTTTCCAAAGAATTAGTAACTCATTCCCACCTCTAGCTAACGTCAGCTCGCTTTTCCATCTCAGCAAGCCAAAGTGTTGCCACTAGATGGCAAAATGAGACTGAACCTTCTCTCCTACACAATCTCAAATTTTATTCGTTGGATGGAGATGAAAGAGAAAAACATTAATATATTTTTATCCATTTTAATTCTCTGCCATTTGTCTGGTAAGCAGTAGCTGCAGGTATTCAATATGTGAATGGGAAGGTGTGTTATGGGATCGAGGTGAGATCCTACTCTGCTGCTGCTGCTTCAATCCACATCTCAGAGAAGAGCCCTGACAGATCAGGACTGTTCCAATGGATAAATACTGTGCTGTCCCTCCTTCATAATGAGCCAGGAATAAAAGGAATTGTTTTACACCCACTTATAGTACAATACATGTGTACAGTTTAAAATATATGCAAAATGCTTCTTCATAAGAAAGAAAAGCCTCTTATTCATGTTATTTTAAACATAACAATGAGAAGTTGAAAAGCATGGGGTATTCAACAATTCAGCTCCTTGGAAACTCTAAGCCAGTCATAGAGAGGAACATAAAGATTGAAAACAAAACTAACATTAAAACCAAAACTATACCCAAGGTGATGTTGGCTAGCAGCAGCTTTTTTTTTTTCTCCGAGTCACCTGTGTATTTCTGGTCTGTGAAATTCACTCTTGAAAACTTTCAGGACTGACAAAATCTTTTCCTGAGAGGTCTGAAATGAGTATATGTTAGTGGAAAAGCTGTAGAAACTTTTTTATTTTTCACAGCATTGCAAAAATCACAAGTGCTTTTTTTATTGGTCAGCAAGCTATTGAAATGTTTTGAGAATTGGAAATCTATTGGATCAGAATCCAGTTCTGAGTTTGTGTATGAACAGGAACATTGCAACTGCAACAATGACCAAAATCCCACCTTGGCAACCAGTTTACAGTATAAACTCTACAAGTTTCTGTAGAACTGAAGCTACAAAGTAGCTTTGTTTAGGGTAGAAAACAACTGCCCGACTGAATAAAAGGAGATCACTTAGAAACAATGTCAGAGCCAATAAGTTGCTTATGGGTGTCAATAGGTCATTTGATTAAAATAGCAAGATGGGTTGAGTTAAAACAATCATCATATCTTTAGCTGTCAGAATAGTTGGATATACTTGAAACACTGCTGTTTAAAAAACTTAAATGAAACAAAAATCATAACTTTTGTTCCAGCATCATTGTGAAAGAGAACAATTTTTAGTTTTCTGCTTTCCACTCTACAAAAAACAAAACAAAACAAAAAAAAACCAAACAAAAAAAAAATCCCAAAACCCCTACCACAACCCAAAAGAAGGCAAAGCAAATGGAAAGGCTGATATGGAAGCACTGAATGAGAATTCCTCAGGCTTCAGCAGCTCCCGCAGGCTGGTTTCCAGTCGAGCTGCAGGTTCCCCAGCACAGCCCAGTCCTGCAGTGGGGACAGGAGGGGCAGGGATGGCTGGGAGCCAGAGCAGGAGCTGTTCTGGCCAAAGGGAGCCGGGCTGGTGGGAAAAAGCCCTGGGGCAGCTGGAGCCTTGCGGAGCCGAGGTGTTGGCAGCTCCCGGGCAGCAGGCTGGCTGGAGCCGGCAGGGAATGTGCTCTGTGACAGCACGGTGGGAGGTTTGAGCAGTCAGCCCAGACTGAAGGGTGTGTGCTTAACGGGCTTCAGCTTTACCTGCAGCTCCAACGCCTCCATCAAACTGCTGACCTGAGGCACCTCAGGAACTGGTTTGTTCCCTGGCACAGGTCTGTTCCTGAAGGCACTGTCAGTTCTGAAGGGTCCTGTCCAAACCAGGACATTTCCAGGTGTCCTTTTGGCCCCTTCTGTGTCACAGGACAGCTGACCCTCTTTGGCAGCTCCTGAACTGAGCTGCCCTGAGGAGCCCAGGCACTGGAGGAGAGTTCTTCAGTCCCAATTCCTCCTTCTCAAGCTTGCAGCAGCTTTTCTTGTTAGCCGAGCCCTTCACAGCTCATGAGAACAACTGACTGCTTTGTGACTGTTGTCACAAAGTTTATCTCCTTTTTTCCTTCCCTTATCTCCGACTTCCCTTTCTCAGACTTAGCAAGCATTTTTTTCAGTCTTTCCTCGGTAGACAGCTCTGTTGAGGCCTCCCACGTGTTCTCTGCATTGGTTTGCAGCATTTCTGGACAAACCAGACACATGATGTCACTTATGACCCAAACAGAGTGGATTGAAACATGTTCCTGAGCAAACTGCTCTTGTTAGGATATCTCTAAGTATTTGCCTTATTTTTTAGAGGACTTTAGTAAATATTTGATTCTCATTGGTTTCTGAATAGAGTCCAGCTGCACTCTACAGTGGCTGTATTTTAGGATTTCAGGTCTTTTGGAATTGCCTAAACTCCATCTTGACACCTGTTCAGAGGAACACAATTCACTGGCAAGGGAAAAGATGCTTCTTCAAGTATGCATATTTTTTTTCCATCCAGGAAAATCTTTGCTGAGGATTGAGTTCCTATAGAGAACCCCCTTTTTTTTTTTTTGTTTGTTTGCTTTATGTGAAATTGGATATGAAGCCAGTGTCTCAGACACAGTTTTATTCAAGCCATACCTTCCAGAGGCAGGTAGGTTGGTTAGCATTTTCCTCAGCTGCTGTTCCCATTAAAGTCTCACATTCAGGGTCCATCTCTTGCACTGGCAGTCACCAGGCTGGGGAGGAAGCCTCAAAGTTCCAGTCCTGCAAATTGCTTTTTCAAATTGGCCTAGGTGTGAATGTGAATATCCTGATACTTTCCCCAGGGGGAGTCTAATTTACACCTGAGCCAGGTGTGTAAGGGAGGACACTGAGGTGGTGAAAAGCATTATCCCACCTCACAGGGTCTGCTTATCTCCCTTATCTGGCTCTGAACCCAGCTCGTTGCTAAGCAAAGGTCGCTTTGTTGTGCTCATCCTCCCCAGGTGGGTGATGAAAATATCTGAAATTTCAGAAAATATCTGAGGTTTGTCCACCACACATCCAAAACCTCTCCTTCCCTTCATTCTGGCCTCAGCGAAGCACCAAATTAATGCTGACATTTCAGTCTTTCACAGTTGCAGGTAGGTAATAGAGCCTGGGCATTGGGCATGTCATGTTAAAAGGGCAGCTGTAGGCTGTCTAGGGTAAAAATTTCCAGGGTGAAAGGAAGACTCTACCCCAGTCTTTTAAAAACAAATTTGGGCAGGACAAAAGAAAACCACTTCATAAAGATCCACTTTGCTTTGGGAGTGAGATGAACATGAAGACGAAATTCTTCCAAGGTTTGAACTTTTTTTGTTTGGCTCTAAGGATGTGGACACCTAACCTGAGTTACTCTAGAAAAATAAACCCTTCTGAAAGTGGTTCAAAGCCCTTGACTCCACTTAAAACAGGGACAGAAGACCACCAGAGAGAGGTGAGAGAAAAAGGAAAATGTTGCTGCTCTTTGAAGGCAGCAGAATGCCGGCAGTGTGAATTTTCCCCCACTGTTGCCTAAAATGGTTTGTCTCACATTTTCAAACATCAATCACCACACCATCACTGCATCAGAAAGAACTTACCATTGGCAGCTGTTACTGAGGAGACACTTTTTTGGTGTGAAGGTTGTGCCACTGCAGGCTATAAAATACCTGTGAAACACATAGCTCTTTAAAAAGAGGGAAAAAAAGTCTCAATAAAAAGATATGCCCCTGATAATAGCAGTAAAGCCAGTGTTCCTTAACTTTTGAAAATCTAAGAGCTTAAAATCCATCTCATGAGATTGCTTACTGCTGTAGTATATCTGAAAATTCAAATATAGAAAATACAAAGTGGTGTTTCCTCAGCAAGCCTTGCTGGGGCACCACATCTGATGTGTTTATGGTGTTACAAAAGAAGTTGTAGAGAAAGACAGAGCTCAAGTTCGTGTGCAGCTGGGTTTTGCAAGAAATGCCTGAAATCTGCACATAGCTATGATGTACTCAGTGCCACAGACAGGATGCAGGCAAATAATAATAGATGCATGTGTTAGAATTTCTGTGTTAGCTGCTCTGAGCCTGGGAGATCCACTTCAGAGGTAACTGCTTTCCTCCTTTTTCAGCATCAGAATAAACGATGCTGTAATTCTCCTACAACACCACCAGCACAATTTTTCACCAGACTAATTAGTTTCATATTAGTACAAATAAGGAGTAACACAATTGCAATTAGATCTGCTGCACTGGGTTTGGATAGAAACCAGATTAGAAGGTAATGAAACACATCTTAGAATAAGCAATTAGAAATTTAACACAGGCTTCTTCCTGTCTCCCTGCTTGTTGCCCTGTGGAATCCAGGGGCTGTGGTGGGATGGCTGAGGTGTACTTGTGTAACCTCCCCTTTCCCACCACTGACAATGCACCAGCAAAGCAGCCTTTCCTTTGGGGATACTTTGGCACCAGTTCGTTCAGTCCTGTTTCATCCCCAGACCTAGAGGTGATAATATTTCTGTGATATTGTCAGGACATGCCTCAGATGATTCACACAGGTAATATCAAGTAAGAACCCAGAAAGCAGAGCTGTAGCATGTATTTGATAAATGCTACTCTGCCTAGAACAGCTGACAGCAGTTTAATTTCAGGGAGTTTTAAATACCATGCTGCCATCATTTACCAGAATTTCTCCAGAAAAAAAAGTAAATTACTCTAAATCAGGCTCTGAATTTCAGAAGGAAAGCTCTTACTGTGAAGACCTGCAGGTTTGATCTCAAATACATGCACTCATGTGCAACACACCTGCAGATTGCAGACAGGGTTAGGAGGCCATCAGTGACTGGGGACAAGAGGTGTGCATTCCATTTCTTCATAAAAAGAAGAGGAAATTTCCTTCCCAGTGCTTCAGAACTATGCCCCTATTCTTCCCAGTGCAGGAAGCTCAGGAATTGCCACCTTTTGTGCAGTCTAATGGAGGAGTGACCCAAGGATTCACAGCAGCACAGCTTTGGGAGAAGGCTCCACAACAAGAAAAGGGAGAATGGACTTGCTGGCTGTTTTGAAAAACCAGACACATTGAATAATTGGAATTATTCAATGAAATCTCAGCAAAGGCACCTACTGATAGGAGGGTGCCTGAATTGGTTGTGCAGGACACATGAAAGTCTATCACGCCCCTGTGGTAATAATATGGTTTTGTGGATTCATTTTCAGATACAAAAGTCCTCATAAGAAGAATCTGAAAATGAACCATTGATACAATGGCAACAGAATATTTTTTCATTTAAACTTGTACGTTTTTTAGTTTCACTGAGTGATTCTTTATTTGAAGGGATGCTGACTGTAATTCCATCATTAATTCATTAGTTCCTCATTATGTACAGCTCTGACAATAACCTTTAATTGTACAAGGAAGGATATTTCAGGTATTGAGGTAAATTAAAGCAGTTTCTCTTAAGTGAATATTTTCTTCTTAGGGGGGGCTTACCAGAAGAGTAACCCACAGCTATGCAGATAATATAACAATATTTTAATGCATGTATAATGTGAGTAAATACATAAATATTTATGTATGTAATTAAAAGCAATTAGGGTCCATAGGCATTTACTTCTATGTCGCAGGCAGAGCATTTTCAAGCCTCTGCTGTGCTTCCTTGTTTACTTATTTATATTCAGAGAAAGGAAGTGGTGAGGGTGACTAGCTGAAACTTCTCAGAGAAGAGACCATTTTGTACCAGAGGAAGCAGTCTCTCTCTGCAACGAACTCACAGCATAATTTCAATTGACCAGAACAGTTCCTTGACAGAAGCAGCTGGAGGTTGGACAAGGAATTCCTTGGGGGTGGCCACAGAGAGGGAATCCATGGCTGTGTCACTGGCAGCAGGGCTGTGAACACTCCTGAGTGCTCTGGGGAGAAAACCAACCATGGACCTGCGGAACGTCCCCTACCGCTCCGACGTGCTCACCTGGGACCCAGATGACTTGGCAGAATATTTCAGGACGGTGAGTTTGGCTGTGCTTTGTCTTCATCTGATGGAGGAGCAAACTGCTGGAACATTGGTTGGGCTAAATTCAGGTATTTTATAACAGGCAAAGCTCGCTGCTGAACTAAAAGCAAAACCGCTGTCAAATGAGGAGCTGAGCTCAACTGGTCAGTGAAAATGAATCTTGAAAGGGATTTTTAAATTGGGTGTAAGAGAACCTCGTGGCTTAGTTGGAGAAAATAAACAGGTCGCTGCAATGCTTGTTGGTGTCACACGTTAACAGCTGCAGAAGGCACTAAGGTGTGAAGATTACAAGTTTTGTGTTTCATCTTCAATGATTTTCAGAAGTGATATTTTTTGCCAAATTGCTGGGTGTAACAAAGAACCTCTGAATATCTTTGTTAATCACATCCATGGCTAGACTTGTAAAACTTGGCACAGCTCGGGCTTAATTTTGAAATAATGTGAAGGGTTTTTTTCCTTTCAATGGCTCCTACCACTCTGTGAGAGTCTAATCTGGGGAGTTGAGGCAAGTTTGATGGTAGAATGCAGAACTACTTAATAAAGATGAGCAGATCAAACATAGAATCTGTGTCTACCAAATCTCCAGAGAAGTGAAACTGCCAACTACTCACAAGCCCCTAATTTTAGGGCGCAGGAGTTAGTGGCACAGGAAAGTGAAACCAAAAACTGGAGATGGAACAGATGAGATCATTATCAACAGGTAACTTCAGACGAGTACGAAAAACATGACAGCAGCGGTGCAGAGGGAAGTTGGACCATCATTTCCAAGAAATTAGGAAGGAAAAAACGGCTTTCTGAAAGATCTGATAATAATATTCTGAACAGAGAGAAAATGATAAACTGTAAGTTCCACCATAACTAAGTGCACATTTATCTGTAGTGCCTCCCTTCTAGTGATCAGGACACTCTCCAGAATGGAGATAATCAGGGCAAAAGCTGCTTAAGTCATCTAAAAAACCTGAGTAAGACAAGAATGTCAGCCCAAGTCAGCCAGCTCTGGGCGCCTGTCACAAGTGACCAGATCTTATCCCCAGATAAACTCAGAGAATATTATGTACTCGGAGATATATATAAACTCCAAGATATTATCTCTGAGATAAACTCAGAGAATGAATGAACCAAATTTTCAAATAATTTCTGGTGGTTTTTTTTTGTTTGTTTGTTTTTTTGTTTAGAAACAGCAAAGATGTTCATATTTGGGATATTGCAAGGTTTATTTTTAAGAGCTAAACAGCATTTTTATAAGTTGTTTTTATCAAATTTTATAGTATTATTTTTATCATATTATTTTTCAATATTTATAATAGTTTTCAATATTTTCAATATTATTCAAATTTTCAATATCTCCCAATATTTATAAATTATTTTTACCATATTATTTTTACCATATTATTATTTTTATCATATTTTTATCAATTATTTCAAGATTGATACACAGTGATTGAACACAGTGCTGTGTTGCTTCCCCCTGCATACAGATCTGTGCTGGTAGCACCACGATAGCACTCACTGTAGGAAAGAAATTATTTACAGGTTTAAGTCCTCAGCTTGTACAAAAGTTTTAATCTGTATCCTAAAATATTTACCTGATTTAGGTCTTTTTCTTCATATGAATAACTGAAGGTGGCTCCTAAAAATATCCTCTCTGCTGTTGGGGTGTTTCCAGGCTCTGTACGCCAGGTTACAATGTTACACCTTAAAATGAAAAAGGAATAGAACTACAAAGGAAATAAAGATCCCTGTAGGAGCTTCTCTGCTGTGGGGAGCTGTCCCAGCAGCACAGGCTCCTTTGTCTGCAGAACTTTCACTGACTCAAGTTTCAGACAGAGTAAGAGTTATTCTTTTGTCTCGAAGCCTCCAAAAGTCACTTTGTCTGCCTGCTCTTTGGGCTCCTTCTGATATGGACCTGACCCAGCTGAAACAGAAAACTACCAGATAATAAATATAAACATATAAATAGAAATATATAAATATCAAATATAAAATATAAAAATTATAGATATATATAATTATATATAAATATATATATATTTATATAAATATAAAAATATAAATTGTGTTCCTATATTATGTGATTACTGTTCAAATTAAAAAAAAAACCAAAACAAACAAAATCAAACTTAGGACAACTGTTGGAAATGTTTAAATGTCATGTCTTGCTCTGTGGTCAACCTGTACCTGAGCAGCTTCTAAAGAGCATATCCTTGTCCTAAATGCTACTGGAAAGCACAACCCTGTGCAAAAGCTTTACAAATATTTTAGATAATTTCCAGGATTAACAAATGAGATTTCCATCCAGAAGCGAAAGCTTTTTGATCACAATAGTGAATTCTGTGGCTGGGATCAGTCAGCTTTAGTATTCCTGGATAATAGTAGGGTTTTTGCTCTACTTCTGCAGCTGCTCATCCCAGTCAGTACCACAATAATCCATGTTTTCTGTTATTTCTTTGGGCCAGGCAATGGTGAAGTGATTTGTAAATGTAAGGAATAACGTGTTCCTAAATGGATGAAAACCTTTAAGTTCACTGAAGGATGTCTGCCATAAAAATCCATGTTTATGGGACACAATGAGCCATTTAGGCAGGCCATAGCATACCAAAAGATATCTTGAAAGCATCTACTCAAAGCCAGCCATATATTTAAGTGTCTTAATTGATTCTTAGAGTTAAGGGTGCAATAATCATCTTCTTCTCATTGACAGCTAAAGTACAAGGACTGTGAGAAAGTCGTGAGGAAGCACAGCATAAATGGACAGAGGTTTTTGGTAAGTGGAGCTGTAAAATTCCTTCCTGTAAAATTCCAACCACGTGATGTTTCTGATTCCTCCTTATTTTGCACTGGCAGATGAAGAGCCACCTTCCAGGTGGTTCCTGAGGTATAAATATGGGAGGTAAATGCTTTTGCTAAAATCAGCCAGATAACTTGCTTTAAATATGGAATGCTGGGAGCCAAGCATGCTGTTCAATATGAATATTTTTAAATATTTTTTAAATTGACAGGGAAGTTCTGAACAAATAATCTTCTCTTGAATTCACCTCTTCCTTTATAGGAAGTTCTTGTTTTCAAATATTAACAACAGAAAACCCACATTTATTTTTTATCCTCTCATACTAAAGACAGAGCCCTGCTCAGGATGACTGGCCTTTCATTGGAATAACTCCTTCATTCCTTTATAGATAAAATCAGATTTCTTCTGTAGCAATACACAAAGGCAATAAAATAAAAGACCATCAAAACTAGTAAGCAAAGTCCCAGTGGCTTTAAATCAACATTGTTCAAGGCTTGGCTTAATTTTAGAAAAAAGCTGATAACTTCCACTGACATAGCAGCTGTTTCCAGGTCTTAAATACATATCCATGAAGATGTGAAGGAGCTTTCAGTATTACTGCTTTTTACTTTTATTTTCAAATATTAGCCATTCTATTTCCCCAGAAGTAATAATTTTTTTCTATTTAATTACTCATAGTGGGGAGATCTCCGCATACCTTCTCTAAAGTTTTGTATTTTTCATTTACTTGTCCTAATGTTCAGTTTTTTGACATTTCATTGAAACAAAACATAAAATTTTTCAAGCCCCTGTTGTAGGAACAGGATTTGACCCCCCCTGCTGCTGCAGGGTGCAGTCAGCATGGTTCAGATGTGTCACGGGGTTTGTTCTTCCAGCCCCAGGAGATTCTCCTCAGCTCAGGCACTGAGGGTCTGTGGCTGGGGTGGGACCTCTGCCTCTGGGAGCACAATGACATTCTGGGAGTTTGTGGGGTGCGAATAGAAAGTGCAATAACCCTGTGATTTCTAAGCGATTTTTGTGATTTTCTATTATTTCCAGAGTTTTCTGTAATTAGCTCAGAGTGCAGCAGCTCTTCAGAGGCTCCCAGCAGATTTGAAGGATGCTTTCTACTGAGCAAGCCAAGCAGCTGCTCACCTCTGCTCAAACTCTTTTTAAGCTTTCGAATTACTTTGCAAGTGTATAATGGAAAAAAAAAAAAAAAGGAAAATGTTCACTTGTTAAACAGAACCACAGAGGAAGATGTCCAGTAAAATATTCCAGAGTACAAAGCAATCTGGGAAAAAATTGCTTCTCTTTATGAATGGTTTTCCTAAGAAACATCTTTTTTTGCTCAGAAGCAGCTGCTCAGGCTAAGTGTCTGCTGGGTTTGTAGCTCTTGTCAGATCTGCATGATAAACCTGGTGGAAAAATGTTGCTCTAAAATGAATCAGAATAACAGAGTTAATTTCAGAGTGACCTTTCTGTGTCCACTGGCTACCACAAGGAAAGGCCTATTGAAATGCAGTGGGAATAATGCCAAAGGGATTCCATGTAACTTATTCTAATAAAATTCTCTATTATTTAAAACAGAAATGTGCCCTTGTAAAAGAGTTTATACCTCTAATATTTGTCAGATTTATCACCAGAATAGAACTCCAGAGAGAAGCTTAAAAAGCCTTTAGAAAAAATATGATTCTTCAGGAAGTACTGCAAGATATTTCCATAAAAGCAGGACATTTTGCCTGTGTTTCACTCCTCCCAGAGGCAAAATAGTCTGGAAAAACACAGATAGGATTTGTTCTATCCTTTGACACTGACAGCTTTGTGAACCAATGTCTAATTAGAAACCTATTATTGTTACCAGTAAAAAAGACAAAAAGAACCAGACTATCATCCCTGTTCCAAAGAGAATTCATGACGCTTGTGATTAACTAAACAAAACACTAAATCAACAAAATCCAAACTCTTCATAATTCCTGAATCCGTCCTAACTGTGGACTTGCACATGCTGGAGGAAGAGAAGGGATGACTCTGCAGGAGCATCAGGAAAGGTTTCCAGACACAATCTCAGTCAGGAGGAACCTCAGTCCAGAGGCTGAGGGGGAACAAACATCCTCCCCCATCCCTGGCTCTGGAAGGATTTTTTAGGTTCTAGTTTTTTTAGGTTCTAGGATTATTTAGGTTCTAGGGGGAACAAACATCCTCCCCCATCCCTGGCTCTGGAAGGATTTTTTAGGTTCTAGTTTTTTTAGGTTCTAGGATTATTTAGGTTCTAGGGGGAACAAACATCCTCCCCCCATCCCTGGCTCTGGAAGGAATTTTTAGGCTGCCAAGGCTGCTTTTAAGTCCAAGGAGTTTTCCAGCTCTGTGTCCCCTGGAACAGGGGATTCTTCGTGTACTCTGTTACAGATAAGGTTCTTAGAACAACACTCCAGCCAAAGGTTCTGTATTTTAAAATCTACCCTGAAATTTTGCAATCAGGCGCAGTCTTGCCTAATTTCACTGTGCAGACACAAAGGAATTCAATATACCTGGCTTCTGAAGTCACATAAATACCACATGAATTCATGCCACATTTTGAATATATGTGTATGACTCACTTGGATCAGTCACAGGGTGTTCCATGGACAATTTTGTCACATATCCCATGTGTTTCCTTTCCAGAACATGTCTGAAAATGATATTCAGAAATTCCCAAAGCTCAGAGTGCCGTAAGTAAAGTCAAACTATTTTAATGTTAAAAATGATTTTAGCTGTTTAGCGCTGAAGTCTCATAGGAAATATCAGGCAAATGATTTGTGAGTGATTGGTTAGAGACTTGTTTACTGGAGTGTACTGAGAGAAAAAGAAGAATATTCCAAAATAAAATGAGTTTTGTCATGACTGCTCAAGCGAAATGATACAATACAAGAAGATTGGCTGGGGGATGTTCAAAAGAACTCGTGCATAAATTCTCTGACTGACAGCAGCTCCACAAAGGTTAAACTTTTGTGCAAGTATTACCTTTGAAGTATGACTTAACTGTTCACTGCTCAACTGTTGACTTTAACTTAAAGGAAAAAAAAAAAAAAGTCTGTTATGTCCACAACAGCTGAGCATTTGAAATTGTTTTCATGTGCTTTTGCTTTAGGTGGGTGTTCAAGAGAAATCAGTCTGGACCATGTGATTCAATGTTCAATAGCTTTTCTCAGCTTCTGTGGATTAGGCCTTGAAAAAGTTTCCAGTTCATCTCAGTAGCTTCCATAATTTCATAGAAGTTACTTAATGAAGAAAAAGAATCCTATTAAATCAATACTGAATAAGAGAAATTGGCTTCTTCTAATATTTCATGGTGAAAAATGAAGGATTTTATTTTGCTATGAGTTCTCTGCTACCTATCTAAGCTGGAGGTTAGAAGGTTTCTAACCATGAGACACATGGAGCTCTTCAAACAAAGGAGGGAGGAAAAAATGGAATTTAAGCTTCTCCAGCATGGCTGTGTCTTTATTGCTCATTTCCCAGTTGCAGACTCTCTCCCTTCATGGATAACTTGATTTTGCTACACAAGATACAATTTGCTTTGCCTTTTCTGTTGCATCAGAGATTGTGGAAGGTGTTTTGGGGAAGACAAGAGTATTGAAACATTTTGTGCTCATGGGTGAGCTGGTGGGAACAGCTGTACCCAGCAGGACACCCTTGTTCAGGTCAGATATGAAGGACTGAATTTGAAAGCCTTGGATGTGACATATTTCTTAAAATCACATCTATTTTTTCACATAATAAATATCCTGATAGGAGGGGTTGGTGGTGTACAGTATGTTAGTAAGGAGGTCCAGATATTATTTAAAGAAGATGCTCTGATGTCTCGGAATTTCTGAACTCACTTTCAATTAAAAGAAACATTTGACAGTGTTGATGATGGACCAGATTGTCAGTGACAGACTCATCTAACCATACTGTAGAACTTGTAATTCTCTGATAATTTGTCCCTCCTTAGCAGTCCCTTGGCAGAATTACCTCTTGTTCTCATTGTCTGAGCTTTTAATATTGAGAACTTCTGGTGATTTCCTTTTGGATTCGTGAGAGAAATGTAGTCAGTGGATGGTCTGATAAACTGAGACATACCAGAGATATTAATGCCATAGGTGATGATTAAAATGAAATCTAACCATGTGGAGGTGCTTCTGCCTCCTCATCGAACCCATTGATACCTCAGAGTTTGATTTTCCCACCCCAGAAAAGTGAACAGCCCTTTTTAGACAGGTCTTCTGGGTTTCTCATGTGCTACACCCCAGCAGAAGCTGAACAGCATTTTCACTCAGATCTTTTGGATTTCCCAACAAGAAGAGAATTTGAAATCATGAGCTTTAAAAGAAGAGTGAAGCTTGGTGCACAGCTTGAGGAACTGAATAAATAAGTAGATACTTAAATCTGAAGAAAAGTTCTGGAACTTTTTCATACTTACAAACAAGCAAAATATTCACTGGAATATGGTGATTATACATGCAGAAAAGTCCTCCATGTAATGACACTGTTTAAAACAAGAATTTAGAGCTTTACTAGGGAAGAGAACTGGTTCTCACTAAAAACAACCAACCACCAAAAAAAAACCCCAACGACAACAATAAACCAAAAATTCACTTAACCCCAAAACAGCCGTCCTGGATAGAATTAATGAGCAGAAGAAGCTGCCATTTTTTAAGACATTAATTTCTTTACTTCAGACTCTCCACACCCTCATTGAAACACAAAGTGCTGGCTGGTGATTTCTGCTAGAACACAGTCACACTTTTCTTTTGTATCATAATGTAAACCTCAACTGGTTGTAGCAAGAGTTGTTCTAGAAGCTCAGAGAAGCATTAGCACTTTATAGTTACACTACCTGATACTTAATAGCAGTGGTAAAACCTGAGCATACCCTGCAAAAAGCTTAATATAAACAGCAGGTGTTACAGCCTTGGCCAGTGACCAAATGAATAAAAGATAAATTAACAAGAGAGATTGCTCCTCAGTAAATTAGCAGGAATATTCTGACCTGCGTGGAAGCAGCACCTGGAATCACACAAGGTTTGCAAAGCACAGACTGTATCTGTACAGGACCCTGAGCTGGGTGTGTGGGCTTGCTAAACAAGTACCTCTGAGCAAAGCCACTGCTCAGGGTTTGAATAGAACTGTGTCATTATTTGGGGATGATTCTGCGACTTTTCAAGAATCAAAAGTAGGTCACAATTGTCATTACGAGGTATGACAGGTCATTTCCTGAATCTAATTGTCAAACTCTACAACCTTCTGTTATTACTAATGAATTATTATTTTGAAAATTCATCTCCACCAGCCCTGTTACAGGTGCACGTCTTCAGAAAACTTCTGGCTTCTTTATAAAAACCAAAGAACCACAAATTTAAGCACTATTTTGAAAATGAAAATACTTATTAAAATCTTTAGCATACTCCACTGAAAGGGCTGAACTCTTTTTGGAAAACTTTGCTAAAAAAGTTAATATTAATACCACTATGTTTAGATACACACTTGAATCCTCACAAACAACAGTCCTGAAAGAGAAACACTGGTGAGACTGGGAAGGGATTTGGTGTATTTTACACAGAGCAGACACTGACCATCAGTCCTAACCTAATCATGAGGGTGTTACTAATATTTTAATAATAAATCTAATGAAACAAGAGGCCAATTTGCAGCTTAAGAGAAAAAACAGCGTTTTCCTATTGTTCCTTAGCACTACTGCCAGTCAGAGAAGGTAATGAAGTTTTCTACTTGTGGAGAACAAATTTGGGTCTTGCAAAATATTTTAAAGCACATTCAACAGAATGTGCCTTACTTACTGTGTTCAGAATTCATAGACAGAAAAGTAAAGATTTCATTGAAAACAGCACTGGTGGCTGGTTGACACCTGAACCATGATATAAACACTGGAATTAGTCTGTCACTCCTGTTGTTTGCTATCTTGAGAGAAAAGGGTTCCAAATTTTCAAGATGCTGTTGATCCTTCTGGCTATTCCAGTGGCAGGTTTATGTCAAGCCTGAGATTTGGAATTTCCAGCCTTGTGGAAAAATCTTAAGGCACCTCCCACAGCACTCCAAAGTGTATCCCACAGCACTGGCAGAAATTTCCAGCAGCAGAAAGCTCATGATTGCACTCCTGGATCTGCCACCTCAGTGTGACACAGCCAGAGGCTGCAAACATGGCACAGTCTGAACATTGTTCTACTTTCAGAGGAGTAGAAGTACAAACATAAAAATTGAGAAATCTGCACTTTCTCTATTGAAAAGGTAAAAGATGTCAGTGCATGTGCACACATGCTCTCAGCTGGGGTCTAAAGGTTTGGACAGAACTGGTGTTCAGTCTGTTTTGAAGTCAGTAACACAGCGTTGCATCTGCCCAGCAGAGTCTTCTCAAAGGTCAAACCAAAGTCTTGGATCACCAACTATGCTTTTGACAGTGCTCAGCATGCAACCGTGCAGCCTCCTGGCCCCAGGGGAATTAGTCTTCCACCTCTCTTACCAGTCTTAACCCTTTGTCCCAATACATGTAGAGTGGAGTCTTCTCATGTCAACAGTATCTGCAGTTGAGTGAACAAAAGCCAGTTTTGGAGTCCTGTTTTGGGGGCTGGTTGTGTGGGTTTTTTAAAAAATTTCAACTTCCTGCCAGTTTTAAGTTTAGCAACTGGTGGAGGAGGTAGAAAGAGAATGAGAGTCTGAGTAACATTTTCTGCAAGTGCTGTTGCCTTATCCTCTCCTATCATCCACTCCCACAGCTCAGAGAGCAGTGTGGTTTTGGTACTTCCTTCCTCACAGGGTGACAGGCTCAGCTGCTCAGTGCACCAATCTTCCCTGAGAACCTTGCTTGTAAAGCCTGACCTTCCTAAAATTTGCTTTCTTCTAATAAACCCTCTGAGCCATGGGTTTGAAGCATTTCAAATGAACTAGAAGTAAAGATTAGACCCTGTATTTTAAGCATGATATGATTAATGTTTTGGCAGCAAGATAAGATGATCAACTTCTTCCTCTCAGTTGTTCCTCAAAAACCAGTTGGTGTAAATGCTCATAGCAGCCAGCCCAGGTTTAGTCCAGAAAGCTTCCAAACACTCAGGTCTCATTCACACCCAGGGAAGTCTGAACTCTAAGAATTATTAGCTCCAAAACCAGAGAACTTAATTTTACTTCTTTAGCTGAAAAAAAACCCCAAGACATTCTGAAAGATCCTCTGCCTCTTCTACAGCAGGGAATAAGCCACAGACAAATTCCATAACTCTTGACCAAAGCACTGATGTGTGCAGGGCACTGCTCACCCCAGGATATTTCCTGATGTCTCACATGGAATTTGTTATTCACACAGCAACTTCCTTATCCCCTGCAGCAAAAGGAAACAACATTGTAGTTGTATGTTCCTCAATAAGAAATGATGACAGTTCAGAATCAGATCATGGTTCATCCCAAGCTTTCTTTGAAACAAAATAGTCATAGAGGCAAACTTCATTAGTAGCACAGCAGAATTCTGGTGTCTCTGTAGAATTAACCCTGTGAATCTCAGTACTGACTGTCCTCCACTTGGAAAGATCTCTCCAGGCATAAAATTATAGCCTCTTGATATTCCATTAATATTTCTGCCATGCCCTGAAAGTGTATTAAAACATGGAATTAGATCAGCCTTTCCCCTTCTCTGATGCAGGGTTTGCTTGGCTGCAGAGGAAGGAACACAAACGGAATAGAGAAGAGTTTTAGGGAACATTTAATCCCTGGTTTTGCAGCCATAAGCTCTGTTTTCCTGAAGTATTATTTGCTTTATCCATGAAAAATCATACAAATGCCATGGCCATTATTTGAAGCGGTGTGATATCTACAACACCCAAAGATCCTAAGGCTTGCTGGGTTTAATGTTTATTTTTTATCACAATCCAACAACATGGGGTTTTACCAAGGGAAAAAGAGTCTAGTTTGTAGTTGGATATGCTGTAGCAGAACTTAGCAATAAGATGGTAAATTCAGTGGTTTTACCACGTAGTAAATAATAATAATTAGTTACCAGATTAAATTTAGCAAAAACTGAGAGATAATGGCAAAGAAAATAATTTAGCTGCTTTGACAAGTGATGGGTTTCAAGTTGGTTTTTTTTTTTTTTTAAACTATTTTTGTTCTTCTTTCCAATAGAATTGTTAGTAAATTAAGCCAAGAAATAAACAAAAATGAAGGGAGGCTCTCCTCTTTCCTTCCAAAATGGTGAGTAAGACAACTCAGCTTTCTTGTTCAAAGCTTTCAGATAGATCTTTTCTGGACTGGTTTTCATTTGATCAATAATGCCTGGATCACAAATGCAGCCTGGACATTCTATAAACTAAAGCTCTGTTTCATTAATGTCGTCTGATATCAAATACCAAATCCTGAGCCCACGAACACCCCAAATACTTCTGCTGTGTCCAGAACCAAGTAACATTCGCACGTTTCATGCAATTTTCCAGCTGAGCACATAGCCCTTAAGAAGGCCATGAAGCCTGGGCATATATTATTAATAAATCATCATTAATGCATTCCACAGATCTATACATCATTATACTCTTTAACTGTTAATATTTGTCACTGAATATAACATTCACAATAGAAGAAGAGCAAAAATTGCAAGAACACTATGAGAAAAGAACAATTTATGTCCCTACCCAATGAAAACCAAGTCCAGTCTACATAACATGGTTTTGCATCATCTGATAACATGATTTTACACATTTCCATTCACTGGAATCCAAAACTTGAATTGAAAACCATAAAAAACCTTATTTAACCTTACATTTATGAGCTTGACTTTGAAGTTTCTGTTTTCAGGACTGGTAAATGTATTTACTAAGTCCCCTTGCTTCAAACCACTTGATTTCTCTGACTTCAATTCTTCTTGAAACAGTTTAGATTTTATGAGGATCCTCTATGTAAATATCAAGTAATGTGTTTTTGGCATTTTGGGCAGAGTTAAACTCATCTATGTAAACTTCTTTCTACTGTGACAGTTAACTATTGCTTTTATTTGCAACAGAAGCATCAAACATTTAATAGAAAGAATTTATTTTTTGTATCTTTGTTACAGGGCCCAAACACAAAAATCTCCAGAAAACACAGGTAAGTGAATATTGGCAGACCCTAACAACAAGACGTGTTTAAAAATATTAAAATGTTAAATTAATACTTGCAGAGCAGAGTCAACAGAGGGGAGCAGGGTTAGGAACCAAAAATCCAAAACAATAAATGAAAATACAGGAGCATAAAGAAGTTTCAAAAAAGAAAAGTGTAGATGCAGGACAATAAGTAAGAAAAAGTGTTTTTAACGAGAAAAGATGGTGAAGGAAGGCAAGAACAGAGACTTTTACCTGAGAATAGTCAAAATGTCTTTATTTAACCCAATAAATTGTATCAGTGCTTATCTATTTCTGTTCCACCATCTCCACAACCTGCCTTTCCTCCTGGCATCACTGTATTAGAGAGGAAAGCTGAAATTAAAAAAACCACCAAATCCTTCTTTTATGAAAGTTAAAATAGACTTAAACAAGAAGAAGTCTTAAATAATAAGAAGTCTGGGCTCATTCTGAAAGCATTTTGCTTTGAATTACACAATTTTAATTGGATTAAGTGGGACAAACTTGAAGTGCCAGCACCCAGGCTGAATGTACCCTCATCAGTGCCAGCCTGCCTCTGAAAGAACAGCTCCTTCCTGGGGCACACGCTGAGGTCCAGAACTCACCTGGCATTTGTTGGGTTCTTTCTTGTCGTAGTTCTGATGGTCACACTACAAAGCAGCACACTCCATTTTCAGAAGGCTTCAAACCTGTTTTTGTTCTAGCATGCATGCTTTTTATACATTCTTACAAAACTCATAAGTTTACACTTTGCCCATTGGTCATGAGAGACAAAGTGCCCATTGGAACAGGCAGTTGCAGGTTTCTCTTATTTCTCCTTCTTTCTTTCTTGGTTTCTATATCAACGACCTTGGTAGAAAATTCTTTCAGGGGTAAACATGGATCCTCTTATCAAACCTCTCTGGCTCACAGAAGTCGCTGTGAAACCTCTTGCACACTTTCTGTCAAGTTGTTACATCTCTGACAAAGGTGTCCATGCTCAGAAATGTGTGGTTGTGTTTCTTTGCACAGGGTACGCCCAGGATGATGGTGGCTGGTCTTCATTTGTGAGTATTTGGGTGAAGGAAACGCCCTGGCTCAGGGGGCTCTCTGTTCCTGCCCTGAATGCTTGGGCAGCACAGCTGGGGCAGCTGGGGGAGGAAAAGCAGGAGCAGGGATGGTGGGAGTGGCTGCATACAGATTTCCTCACTGAGAAAAGGTTCTCCCCAGAAATTCAGAATTGCCTTCCTATTCCACTGCTCGAGTAGAGGCTCCCAGCCTATGATCAGGTCCCCACAGAATGACAGCTGGGTTTTACATGCCTCTTTCAAGCTCTTAAATGAGGTGGCTAGAGGTGCAAGGTTGCTGTGTTATTCAGTGGCACATCCTTGCCATTTTAGTCTCTAGAGCCAACTTGTTTAACAGGATTTTTTAAAAAAAGCCATTTAGCCTGCAGAAGTTCCTTCTGCCTTTTGGCATAGGAAATGCCTCAACAAGGTCTTTAGGTGAAATACACCCACCCCAGCTGCTGATGCACAGCCTGAGTTTATGAAGATCTCAGGCTAACCAGTTCTAATGGCTTTTGTCCAAAAATAAGAGGGAGAGGCATTTTTAGAAGCCACTTGTTACTAAGTTCACAGGAGATTTGCTGCTATTCTGGGAGCACAAGAGATAAAAGTAACCACCTACAGAGCACGTGGGCTCTGTGCCAGGGCAGAGGACTCTGGAAATTCCAGCTGTGGTACCAATGACAACTGGAGGGTTCTTTTTCTCTGCAGCCTTGGCAGATTGCACAGATGTGCAATGACCATATTGACACTTATGAGGTCCTGCAAACGGGGCTGGTTTGGGTCACGAGGGCATCAAGACCCAATCTAAAGACCTCAGTTTTTATGAATAATTTTCACAAGTTGGGTTGCATGCTAGAGGGCCTGTTAGAAAGCAAGAATGAATATCAGCAGCCTCAAGTGCTGCTCCACTGTGTTCCTACGAGCACCGGCTTGTTTGCTGGTGCCTTGTCCATTCCCTGAAACACTTTCAGCAAACTTGCACCTTATCTTGACCTCCCACTGCACTCACTGTCATCAGAGGATATTTGTTTCCTTTCTTAAGTGCTTGAGTGCTCCATGCATTAGTGGAATGTTTCCTCCTTTCCCTGTATTATTTCAACAGATTTTTCCCCCCTCAAACTGGTTGTAAAAGTTTGGTATTTTCCAGAAAAGGCCACAAGGTGAAAGACCACAAGAAAACTGCTCTGCAGGGTTTAGTGCTCTCTTCCAGCATCCACTTTTTGTGCTCGTTTGCCAGGATGATGATGATGATGACTATGAAAGCCCTGATGAAGACGAGGATAAGGAAGATGAGGCTGACTATGAATCACCAACAGAGGAGCCTGAGGAAGCAGAACATGACAGTGATGGCTATGAGCCACCTCCATCCAATAATGAAGAAGCACATCACAGTGTCATATTTCCTGCCAAGTCACTTCCAAGCAGCACAGATTATATAGGTAATTACTAAAAATTAAGGGCTATTAATAATTTACAAATTAGATTTTCCCATGTTTTCAGCCATATTTTAGGTGGCTAATAATGGAACACAGAAGGTTTTTCCTTGAAGGTAACAGTGTAGTTCATGACCAAGATTTAGTGACACAAACTCTGTGAGTTTGTGACTTTTAAAGTTACATTTTCTACTTTGGACGAGCTCTGTTGGAATAAAGATTAATTTTGTGTGATGTGTGCATTATTTGGCCTTTAATTTGAACCTGTATGAAGTCACACACACGTACACGCTGCAGTAGCTTTAGCAGTGCAACCTTGGACAGAGCAGCTTCTCACAACAATGACAAAAAACCCTCGTGAAACATGAGAAAAGAACAATTAGCTGTCCCTGCCTGTCCTTTTTGTTTTATGTCTGAATCCTCAGCAGCCTGCAGGTGTGGAGTCCATTCAGGAGCACAAGGCTGCCATTCAGATTGGCTGGTGTTTCACACACTGTGCTGCAGGGAATGAAATCAATCCTGTGGCCCAGAGGCTGGCAGGGGAGTCACCCCCGCAGGGACAGGCCAGCCTGTTGGTCTCCCAACACAACACTGATCGTAAAGCTACTGCCAGTCAAATCCTACAGCAATGTCTTGATTTATTAACTTCAGTAGCCAGGTTCTTGTAAGGGCTCCTTGTCATAAAGATTGAATGAGTATTAAATAACCAAACTCTGTGTAGTTGTTTAGTTTGGGATTTTTGTTTTCTTTAGACAGACCTACAACAACCAGATCAGCACATCAGCCTCCACATCAGCCTCCAGTACCGCCCCAGCGACCTGGCCCAGCCTCATTTGGGGGAAGAAGTGCTACTGTATGTTCCTGTCTTAATATCTCACCTATTTCCTATCCCAGGACCTTCTTAGGAGTCCAAGTGTAGGGCCATTTTTATTTACCTAGTGTATGAAAAAGAAGCCATCAAAATAGATTTGAACTCTCTTACAAGGTGGCCATTGTTCAAGGAACAATTCAATTTCATGGGAGAAATATATTTAATTATTTTATATTACTTCATTGATTCTTACACTGGAGATATACTCCTACTTGTGAATGCCTCTCCCACATAATATATATTTGTAAGAGATGCCTCTGTTTTGAAAAAAGGTTATGTTTTTCCAAGCTATACTTCTAGCACCTGCTCAATTGAATTAGGACCACATAAGAGTGTAAGAGACTGTGTAATCAGAATAGTGATGACCAAGATTTGATTCCTTTCTTTCCTGCTGTGAATACTTCAAAACTGAAAGCTCTTGTGCTGTTGACAGCTGGCACTATAGGTTCAGTGTTTGCCAGAACAGATGTACACTAAACCTACCAATGTTTACACAAATAAAGGTTTAGGATGTGATGGGGGGACTGATGCAGTGTCACAGAGATACAGCAGTGTTGTTGGAGCTCCTGTTCCTTTCCTTTGACAATACACCTCCCCTTCCTGAGGAGACATCCCACTGGAGTGTTGGGAGGCACAGCAGATGGAGGCAACTCTGCACCCAACAAAAACCACTGATTTTGTCATGCTTCAGGAGGGTGCCTGGCTCCTGTCCTCCCTGCAGTGAGCAGAGACCTGCTCCTTGTGCTGTGCCACACAAGACTGGCAGATGAGTGTGGTGGGGTTAATACATTCCAAACAGAAAGGTGAAGACACATTTTAACCACTTGTGGAATATTTGTTCTAGCTGCCAGCTTTCCCTCCTCCACCAAGCAACAACGACTTGAGCAGAGACAGAAACGTGAAGCCTTTGAAACGTGAGTACAGCTGGTGTTCTCTTTGTAAAGCTTTCCCACAGCCTGTGCAGCACTTCTTCCTCTTTCCCCTCAGTTCCACTCTCTTCTGCTCCTTATGCAGGAGTCTGAATTGTTGTTTTAAGAACAACTGTACTCATACAATTGTACTCATACAGGAGTCTGAATTGTTTTTTAAGAAGTAACACCAGTTCTAATCTATGCAAAATAAAGATATATTGGTGCCACCAAATGATCTCACACAGTTGTTGTGTTTAGCCCCAGCTCCTTCCATAGACAGAAGCACCAAACCCTCTCTGGATCGCCTTGCTCCCCCATATGAAAGAGAAAGCCCAGGATCAGGTCAGTATTTGCTCACATTAATATCACTGGGGTTGCTTTAATTACTGAAAATCATCAGTTTGTATATAATTAATGCAAAAGAACAAGGCTCAACCAAATGTAATCAAAGTAATGTGTTTATAAATAAATGGTGTGAGCAGAGCTTACAGTGGGAGAGAAATTTCATGTAGAACACAGCAACCCCGGGTCAGACAGGTGAACAGAAATACATTATGGGAACCCTGTGCAATAAAGGCTTGATGTACACCTAGGTGACTGAACAAGGAAATATTTAGCAGGTTAAAGGAAGAAACCACCTTTGCATACAAAGGTAATGAAACTCTGCATACACTGCTCTAGGTAGTGTGGCAACAGACTTAAAAGAAGGCAGAGAATTAATAAGACACAGAAAAAAATGGCATTTCCTTCAGACCTGAAAACCACATTATACAAAACATCTACAGATATGACTCTACAATTTTATTTATTATCTAAAGTCTTATCTGTTATATAATGGCAAGAAAGTATCCAGTAGTTCAAAGCTGAACCTTAGATAATGTGATTGTGACATGTGCCGTGTTGAAAATGTTTAAATTTCCCTTCAATAAGAGAGATTGCACTTTTACCATAACTTGCAAAGCCAAAATATTTTTCTGGCTTACATCTCAGGATATGAGTTCTTCAACCAGCAAGATTAACTTTCAGTTTTATTCAAAACTCATTTATTTCATAGGAAGTTTAACTAATTAACTTCCACTTTTTCTAAATGTAAGCTTTTGCTGTTTTCAGGGAAGAAGCCAGGCATTCCTGAAAAGGTAATTTTTTTTTTTTTTTTGTGATTATTGATAGTTTTTGCCTATTTTGATACACTTACATATTCTCTTAACTATTCCTTGTTTTACAGCCTCTGGTTTCACAGCTAAGGTAAGATTTGTCCTCTGCAAATTGCCAGTATTTCTCAGTTATTTTTTAATAAGCAGATTTTGACTTTATTTCATCATCATCTCACTCCTGCTTTAGATCCCTGGGAGAACAGTTAGCAATGATGCCAAAACCTCCTGTCCCACCAAGTGACAGATATGAAAGAGGCAACCCACCTCCTCTAAGGAAGCAAAGCCCTGGAAAGTAAGTGCTTATGTCACTGAAATTCAGTAAAGGAGAAATGAAATTTAACAAAACTATGGACAAGCAACACAGGATTTACTGGTACTGCATGACAGCAGGGTCTGTGGGTATCAAAGTTTTGGTTCATTAATATGCACAGGATGTGTTTGAAGCCGCAGAAAGGTGTGAATGCAGAAAAACTCTCTCCAGTCATATCTGGAAGAGCCATTACGTGGGGCATGACTCGCTCCCAAGCTGTACAAAGATATAGATGATCCTTGTTTCTTCCAGCAGAGCAAGTTCTTGTTCTAGGGAACGTTCTTACATGAGTTCTATTGCTGCTGTTTTAGGGTGTTAGAAAAGGAAAACTGTACTTTCATCCCATTGATTTTATTCATCCCTGCAAAACTGCTTCTTAACAGCCAGCAGCATTTTCTAGCAGAACTGCATCATTCCCCAGCCTTTTCTAGGCCACCTGGGGGCTGAACACTGACTGCACTTCAAACAAGAGAAGAAATCATTGAGATCTGCTAACCAGCCAGGATAATTGATCAGAGAAGCAAAGCCTGATATCCTTATGATGTGCTCCAGCAGTGTTGTCAAATATTATGAATTCAAGACTTGAAGACTGTTTCATCATTGTACAAGCTTGTTTTAAGCTCTAATCTTACAATCAATTCATCAGACATTTTCCTTGTTGACAAAGTCAAGATGGGCTAAGGACTAGAGTAATGCATTACATTATGGCTGAAAATTACATTCTTAGATGTTCTTATGAGGAAAAAAAAGTGTTTCTGAATCCATTGATCTTTAAAACTTACTATAAATTCATGTTCTAGTTGAAAATATGGCCTAATGCACATTAAGTGAATGAGTATTATTTAATCTATGATGAATGTTTTGTTTTCATTTCAGACCCAGTTGGCCACCACACAAGAAAAATGAAGTAAGTATAGTCTCAAAGCATATATTTGAAAGTATAAGGGTTACAGTAAAATTAAATACCTGTATAAACTAATAATGCTGGAAAAGGTAAACTAGTTTCTTTTATAAATTGTAAGGAATACTCATGGATCTTTCATGGCTCATGGGATGTTTTTGAACAGTTCTTCTGTGTCAAGCTCAGTTTGTTCCCTGAGAACTTTATCTTGGATAACAGGAAGAATAAGGCCAGGATTTCTTCTATGACATAGGAGAAGTGGTTTTGCTTAAAAAAGATTTGGGCTTCTGGGGATTTTTTTCAGCTTAAGCTGACCTAAAAGTTTCACTTTTAGATAACTCTGAGAGTCTACACTTACTTGAAGGAATAAGGAAAGTTTATATGTCCTGAGAGTTTCTGACTATTTTAGGTCAAGATGCTTTATGGGACATCTACCACACATCTTGTTTAAAACTTCAAAAATTATTTGGTGTTGCATGAAGACAAAATGCCCAACATTTTAGAGGGAAGTGACATTGTAGATATTAGAATCCTTCTATATTCAAAATTCACCAGTGTCCAGATTTTGCTTTGTAAAACATTCTTAAGGACTGTGTTATAATATGTTGCTAATTTTTTTTTTTTTTTTTTTTTTTGGTTCCCCAGGATGAAGAAGACAGTAAGTATTCTACAAGGATTTTCAAGTCTGGAAATATTTCTTTGTCTTAGCTCTAAAAAAAAATAAAATTAAAAAGAAACCCCAAAAAACAAAGGAAATTACTTCATTAGAGCCATTCCTAAAGTCAGGTGGTACCTTGATAGGCAGTAGAATTCTCTGATGCAGATTTACATATCAAAGCCGCAAACCCCAGGAAATCAATAGCTAATAGCTTCCTTCAGTCAGCCAGTTACCAGACAGCAGGATTTCTTATTTTGGAATACATTACATTAGAGATATTTGTGTTCTGCACACAGCATCAAACAGCTGAAAACAGAAACCTGGTGTCTCCCAGTCCCCAGCAAACCCTGCTGGCACCAGGCTCTGTGCAGTGTTAGTCACCTTTATGAAGAGCAGCAGAACTTCTTCCATGTGCCACCAGTGTTTATAAACTACTGCAGAATGCTGATTTCTGAAATTGAGTTGGTAAAGTGACTCCATAACAGAAGCAGGACATTTGGCCAAGTCTCTATGAATTATCACTGCCCCTAAGCCTCCATAAACAATAAGGTTATTTAAGCTGTGCAGAGCACAGTTAACCTGTTCCACTCTTACTGCTAGTTCAGGTCTGAGGACACCGTAGAAAGAAAATGTTTTATTTCATGCTGGGAGAAATCTCAGAGTGATGTTCAAAAAGGTGAGATCAACTCTGCTATTTAGAAGCAACATGACAGAAAACATGAAACACCTTCTGCAGTTAAGGTACCTGAATTGTGGTTTATCCAAAACAGATGTTAGAAAATGTAAATGTTGCTCAAGCCAGTTCCAGTTTATTTTTAATTTTAATACCTACTTTTAAGTTCTTAGCTGACCATATGAACTTCCAGTCTGTAACTAACACATCAAGGACTGTTTATTGCATTATATTTATCTAATTCAATAGCAATAAGGTGACAGAATTTCTTCATTCTACTTCATTTAAGAATATCTCATGTAGGATTTAAGTTTCCTTCTCTTCCTCTCCACAGCAACCCTGCAAAGACCAGTGCCACAGCTGTCTTTGCCCCCATACAGCTCCAATGCATTCCCACCCAAATCTGTCAAGCCTCCACCTAAGCCAGGATCCAACAGCATTCCTGCTGCAGAAAGGTTTGTTCCACCATTTTAGGTCATTCCTTTTGAATCTCAGTCTCTTGGTAGTTCTTTACTGAGCCTGTGCCCTTGCCACTACACAATGCTAATTAGTGCTGTTCCTACTACCCAGGAGAATCCTTTATAGAATTGAAGCTCGGTGTCAGTGCAGCAGAGAGTGTACATCAGGCAACCAAGAAAAAAACACGAGTCTCTCTGTTTTACGGCAAGGAAGTTTTTTAAACTGATGCATTGGAGTGGCCACCTAGAACAGAGGCTAGACAAACTTAAGAGAATAAAAGCAGGTATTTATTGAAGGCCTTCAATAGGTACACCTTGGGCAGTCAAAAGCCTCTAAGGGGCTATACCCAGGATGGACAACGGTCACAAGTTTTTCAGACAACTTTAAGTTTGGTTCATTTACATCTCAGGGGTTAATCCTCCAATTACAGCTTCAGGTAATGAAGTAATTTACTCCAAATTATCCCCCCAGTTCACTGTTGTTTACACCTCTCTGGGCCTGAGACAATCAGGTGTCCTTGAGTTCCAGGCCTAGAGAGGAATTGTTTTATCTCAATGAATGTCAGCAGCTGACAGGCCATGGAGTTTTAGAGCTATACACTAAAGCAGTGCAGGATCTGAAAAATAGAAAAGCTAAATCCTATGGCATCAAGACCCTACACAGTACAAGGCTTCCATTCTTGAGATACCCATTGCTCTCCCATTGCTTGGAGGGTCCATAAGAATGACCAGTCCTTTTGGGAAGGGATCATCTCCTACAAAACTAGGCAGGATTCAGGA
This sequence comes from Onychostruthus taczanowskii, assembly GCF_017590055.1. Classification (NCBI taxonomy): domain Eukaryota; kingdom Metazoa; phylum Chordata; class Aves; order Passeriformes; family Passeridae; genus Onychostruthus; species Onychostruthus taczanowskii. The sequence continues at coordinate 15,001,878 of NW_024498573.1, read as the reverse complement.
CAAAGGGGTCCTGCACACTCTAGGACCCCTTAAGTGTTAGAGCTACAACTCCTCACACTTCAAAAGTAAAAATTTCTACAACCCCAGTTGTCCGGAGTTGAATCTGAAAGAATTTCACCTCCCTTTCACTAAATTTTACTCTAATGGTTGATAATTCCTATTTAAAATTGTGAACCTTGCTGCAATTTTTTCCCAGCTTCAACTTACAAATATTTGTTATACCTTCACTTGCCAGACAGAGGAGCCCCTAATTAAATTTTGATTTCTGATGTACCATGCAACAGACTTGGACTTTGATGACTTAGAGTGGGCTCCTTGAGTCCATGTCTGATGCACATTTTCTAATCTCTGTATTTTTTTAATGGTTCTTTGATGAATTCCTCACATTTACATCATTCTCTGGAACTGCTAACACCAAAACAAATACTGCAGTAGCAATAGCAAGGTCATATGCAAATTGAACTGTTCCTATGATGAACATTTCTGCTTATATTCAAAGAGCATTGCCAAATTTTGCTGTAGCAGAGGCCCCTGGGTTGACTGATTCTCTCCCATAAATCAAGTAATGATAGGGTGTTTTTGTTGTGCAAACAAAATTAGCATATTTATCTCAGAGCCTTTTTAACAGCTCATTTAAGCAGAAGAGAAATATGAACAGTAAAGGAAAGGAGTGCAGGCAATTTGTTCTCAATTAGGTGAAGAAACAACAACAACAAAAAAGTCCCAGAAATTGAAGAGTGGGACTCCATTTTGAGCAGTTTTGGATGTTGGTTGAGGTTGGCAGAGATCTCTGGATGTCTTGTGGTCCAACCCCTTACCCAACAAGGTCACCTTGAACAGGCTGCCTGGTACCACATCCAGACAGCATTTGAATGTCTCCAAGGAAAGAGAGATTCCACAACATTCTTGGCAACCTGCTCCAGTGCTTGCCTGCCCTCACATTAAAAAATATTTCCTGATGTTCAGAGGGAACCTCTGGTCTTGTCACTGGGTAGCAGTGAAAAGAGCCTGGCTCTCCCTTCAGGTATTTATATGCTTTAAAAGATCTCTCCTGAGCCTTCTCAGCTTCCAGCTCCTCAGCCTTTCCTCCTGTGGGAGATAACCCAGCCCCTGATGTTGCTGGCCCTTCCCAGCTTGCAACATAAATGTGAAGATGCATTTTTATCAATGTTTTAACAATGTTACAGAACCTGCAAGAAAAATAACTCTGTAAGTGGAACCCCCCCAGCGAGAAAGGTCGGGTGAGCTTTCTGGTCTGGGGAAGGACAGAGCCATTCCCTGGGAGAACTCCACAAGCTGAATGCTCCCCTGCATTGATCCTGCTACAGAAGTCTCTGTGGCCTTTACTGATTACCTTATTGCCAGATACTGAGCTCCAGGTAAACTTAAAGGTGGATCCACTTAAACAAAAAGAAGGAAATAAAAAACAAAAAGAAAAAAAGAGAAGGCTCTCCTCACCCTGCACAGGTCTCAAGGGGCTCTCACATTCTGTAAAATGGGCACAAAAGTCCAGATCAGGTGATCAGAGCACAGAAATGTAGAGAAATGTTGTAGTTATACTGACTACTCTTTTTTTTTTTCTTTTTTTTTCTTCTTCTTCTTCTTCTTTTTTTTTTTTTTTTTTTAAACAATGCTAGAAACCTGTCTTCAACTGGCTCTCTACCACCACGCTTCCATCCAGGTTTGTATCCTACATCCTTACATTGTTTTTCTTTTTTAAGTGAATGAAAGTTGAAAGGTAGTTTAAGTGCAGTCAATATAATAGGTTTGTTTTTTTTTTTTTCCTATGGATGTTTCTGCTTTGACTGTAAACAGAAAACGGTCAAATTCCTGAAAGGCTTCTTGTGTACCTTACTTAGTCTGAATCAAAGATTTTGGGCTTTTTCTCCCCCATGAAGTTTGGGCTTCCTCCCTAGTTCAACTAGTGTCAAACTTCATAAAACCATCCTTTTCTGTACAGTACTTAGAGCTGACCTATGCAAATCACTGTGGTATGCTAATACTCCCCAAAAAGGTTAGCAAATACTTTTCATGTGAAATATGCTCCATATTTATCTTGTAAGAAAAAAAAATAGAGAAAACTTAGATATCAATTGCTTTACAAGTAATTTTTTTGCACATGGTAACAGCTGTGTCCTACAGTGACACTTTTTACTTTCTAATTGCTGAGAAGGCAAGGATTGCAAAGAGACAATGTTACTTCTGTCTCTAAAGAAACCAAGGTGCTCTCAAGTGAGCAACTGTGGTACAGAAACTGATAAAATGTCACCCCTATTTCAAGTTAATTGTTCTTATGGAGATCTGAACCACAAGAGCTCAGTTAAATTCCCTGTGCACCAAGGATGGACTTACATAACAAACCTGGCTCTCACAGAGAAGCCTAAAGCTGATTTCAAATAATTTCTAGGTGTCTCAGTAGCAGGGTGATAAAAATACTTTATGCTTCATAAAATCAAGATCCTACACCGTGGGTGCACAGATGAAGTTATTTTCCTGGTTTTAACATTGTTTTTCTACTTTTGTACCTCTGAAGGCAGCAACAGCAGATCTCCTTCCCGAGGCCCAGCTGACATGAGACCTCCACTGCCAATTCCTAGCAGACAGATTGTTCACCAGGCAAACACAGAGCAAGATGAGGTACAAAACACGAACCACAACTGTAAAGACTGCAAGTTTTCCAGTTTTGAGAGACAACACCTTACAAAGTTGTTTTTCTAGTCAGTAGTCACTGTCAGGACACTGCTGAGTGCTTTCAGTTTCCTTTTCTGTGTCAAACTGTAGTGTCTTATTTTGTCCTCACCAAGATAAAACAACAATAATTGAAACCCAAAAGAGCAAAATAAGAAAAATATTGTTTTCTGGATTACTTGTTTTGCACAACTGCCTTCAAGCAGTATCGAACTTTCAGTTCTCTTTCCACAAAACTTTGATAAGAAAAGGACTCATTCTTTTAAGTGCATTTTTGCTTCACATTTCCTTAAATAAAACAAGTTTAGAGCAAACCACTCATGGTGATAACACTGCTGGGTAATCATAAATAGTGCATTCACAGGAAGTCTGCACAGTTGTCTCAGATGATAGCTAAAAAACAAACAGACAGACAAGGCAAAGGATGCCTTTGTGCCTAGTGTCCAGGTAGACAAAAGAGAATATGCCACTTAAAATCTTTTACTGAAAGTATTTGGAAATATCTGTTTTCTTAGCTTACCTGCAGAGGCATAATATCTAGATCTGTAATATTTTCAAATTTATCAAAGCGAGCAGGTAATTTAAAACAATTTAGCAGCACTTTCCATGCCACAATAAATAGCAGTGTGATCCGTGACACACAGACCCACATCCTCACACTGCAATTTCCCTCTACTTATTTGCACGTTGCCATTCCCTGGCAGCTGACCTTGTCCTGGTCCTGTCCCCAGCCCCAGGGCTCTCTGAAGGAGGAGTGGTACGTGGCCTTCGTCAGCCGGCCCGAGGCAGAGGCAGCGCTCCGCAGGATAAACAAGGTACTGCAAATCCCACCCTTGTCTGGGCACGGAACAGCCGGATGAGCTGCAGGTTCAAACAAGGCTTATCTCTACATGTGGAAATAGATTAAATATAGAATATTTAATATGAAATATAAAAATAGAAATAAATACATTTAAAATGCAATAAATATTTATTATAGTTTAAATAAATTAATTTAATTAAAATAAGTAATTTAAAAATAAATGTCTTATACATTTATAATAATACATTATTAAAATAATAGAATAAATATATATTAAATAATAACATGATATATAAAATATATAATATTTAATAGATAATCTTTAATACCATAAAGATAAATAGAATTATTGCTGTGGGAGTTGTGGTTACCCTGTGCTGCATCACAGCATTTGCCATGAGCTGAAGATGGCATGTGCACCATTTCAGTGACTTGTACTAAAGTCCAGTTTATGAGGTCCCATTCAGTGCCTTTAAGAAAGGGATTTCAATGGAAGATTTGTCAAAATAGATCTGAAATTAAGACAAGTAGAGAGAGTGATACAGTATCACTGCCTTTACCTAAATTACACAATGTCATTATTTGAAGCTGTCTATAAATCCATCATGTAGGAAACGTGATTGGCACTTAGTGGAAATGAACTTCTCTTCTGGTTAAAGTGATGTAAGGCTTAGTCTTTTCACTTCCTCCTTTAATGGAATCTCTCCCTCATACAACACCATTCCTACCTTCCTTTAGAATTTGCTTTTGTAACAGAGAGGAAAGTTTGAAGTGGCAAACTGAAAGACAACACATTTGTCAAAAGACTTAAATGCTTTAATGGTGCAGTTTCTCTTATCAGAAAGGAAAAAGATTTCAGAAAGAAGAAACACTTAGAAGCACAAGTGCTCTAGTGAAAGTTGTTACACTGATCAAACCCAGGAGTGTCTGCTATTTGTCATCTTTCATTTTTTACTGTTTCAGGATGGAACATTCCTGGTGAGAGACAGCTCAAGGAAAACAGTGACTCACCCCTATGTCCTGATGGTGCTGTACAGAGACAAAGTGTACAACATCCAGATCCGCTACCAGGAGCAGGACCACTTGTACTTGTTAGGAACCAGCTTGAAAGGAAAAGAGGTACCGTGTGTTTTTCATTTCAAGACATCTCCTGCCTTGTTCCTCAGTGTCAGATGACTGTTCTGGGCTGGAATTCTGCTTCTTGTCACAGTTATTCATGGGAGAATATTGTTATTGCTGGAAGCAGAGTCAGGTTATGCTGTTTGCACTCAGGGAATGAAGGGGTGGCCTTAGAGCACAGCCATTAGAAATCCACGTGCCTGGTTAGGGAATGTTTGTTTCCCACTGAGATACCAGATAAGGGAAATGCAGAGCTGAGAGCTAATCCATACCTGCCAAGTTCCAGCTTTGCTCCCAGGCTGGTGGCTCAGCCCCAGCCTGCAGGACTGTGTGGGTTTGCTGGCACCAGACAGACTGCTCAGCACACTCCTGGCAGTTCTGATCCAGACAGAACCCCTGAACTGATCAGCCACCTCTGAACTCTCAAGTGCAGCCATCACATCAAGCACAGTGGCAACAACATGTGTTAAACAGACCAAGACTGTATAAATTAATTATACAACATTGCAGCAGCTTGTACACAGAGTTACTTAACTACACATCATGGCAGGAATGACAACAGTTGATCTGAACCTTATATATATTTTTATAATATTGATAAATATTTAGAATTAAAAAAACAAAACCTTTTGTTTCTAATGGTTACTGGTAATTCTGACATTTTGGCCTTAGTATTCTCATTTTTTCCATCCCACAGGAATTTTCTTCTGTAGCAGATATCATTGACCACTTCCAAAGAACACCCCTTCTTCTGATTGATGGAAAAGACAGAGGGTCAAGAAATCAGTGCATGTTAAAATATGCTGCAGGACATATTTAAATGAAACTTTAGAGATGATCACATATAGTACTGAAGCCTTCTGAAGTTTATAAACTTGAAGATATTTCCCTTTTCAGCAAACTAAAATAATGAAGTCATTAAAATTCACAGTTTCAAAGAAAAAGGACTCTGTTATTTTTAAATTATGCCTTAAATACAGTACTCTATGAATAAAATTTTCCTACAAAGTGTCCATTAATCATACAACACGAGATTTTTTTTTCTTCCAAGATATGTATATCCTCTTGAAATTATTTCCACATCAAGTTTGATGAACCATAAATAAATATCCATACAAGCCTGTGCTTTCATAGGAGCTCTTTTTTTTGGATCAGAATTGCAGCAGCAATTCTGTTGTTTGGAGTGATACAGAGTAGACCCAAACATTGTCAAAGCTGCAGAGTAGACAGAATAAAAGCCAATTTTTTCCTCAATAAATCTAACTCTGCTCACTTCTATGAAAAGATCAACTCAGATCTGAAGGACACACAGGTTTCAGTGGCACCAAAAGCCCTCCAGCCCTGGAAATGCAGGTGCCTGTCAGGATCTGTGTCTGGGTTATCCAGCTGTGAAAGTGCTTGTTCCCACTCTTCCAGAACACCTCACCCACAGAGCACATCCTCTGTGCCACAGCACTGGGGATCCATGCCTCAGCCCACAGCTGGAAGTTTGTATTTCCTACAATTCTCTAATCTCACTCAGAAAGAAGGTTTTCCCCCCACACATCTCGCTTCAGCTGTGTCTTTCTGACTGAATCAAGCAACTGCATTTTTACAGGGAGCACATCAACAAAATCATCATCATGTGACCCTTACGTGGCAGAACCCCCCAGATCTCTTAGAAAGCACACACAGTCAGGCCAAACTTAGTTTCTCTTGCACAACTGCTTTCTGTTTTACTGTATTTTTTAAATTAAAAAAGGGACACACCCAGTTCCAAAATTCAAGTGTGGCTGAGGAGCACTGAAGCCCCTTTGTTAAGTGGGATTTATCCAACAATTTGACTTGGGTTTCAATTTCCCTTGTGGTCTGACAGGACCTTGGTTTGATAATTATGACTTTTATCACACTTTTTCTCCTTTAAAGCCATGGTGTCTATATCAGTTAAAACACTGGAACCAAAATTCAAGGTAGAAAATACCTTCCATAGAATCTGTAATGCTTCCCAGATAACATAATCTGATTTCATAGACAGCTTTCCTTATAAAGATATGTTTTGTAAGTGTTCCTTTCTAAGATGTTTAGGTAAGAGCTGGAATTCAAAGTTAGCAAAGTTCATTTCCATGCAACTATGAGTAAAAAAATAAAGGTGAAAAATAAAATTTAAAAAATCCTTCAGCTGACAAAGGCTGTTTCTAGCCCAATATTTTAAAAAATTGACTACTAATCTGGTGAAAGAAAAGTCAGTTCTAACCTGTCTTTTTCAAAACCTGTTAAAATTAAGAACAACATCCCCCCTATCACCACTGACTTGTGAACTGTAGTTCTATCCCATTGCTCTGCCTTGAAAAATCTGACAATCCAGAAACACCTCCTATGGAATTGTGTTTTATTAATTTTAAATCATCGCACCAGCGAAAGAAATAAAACAGAAACCAGCATAACAAAATCTAACACTGCATATTTTTTTTTAAAGTAGAATAAATCTCTATTTGATTATTCAGAGAAATATATTTGGTGTAAGAATAAAGCTACATCTCAACATTCAAAGATGTCCACAAGTGAAGTATGATTGAATATTTATTGTAATGAACTACATGAAAATAGCGGCTGTGCAAATGTTGGGCCAAGAAAACTTCAGGATAGAGCACTGAAACCACAAACTCCTCCCTATTCTTGTAGCTATTTGCATTAGAGAGTCATTACAGAAACTAGAATGGAAAGCTTTAGAATGGATTTTCCAGAAGTAATCTGCTCTTTGACCCCTTCCTCAGCAACATTTTTAAGATGAGGAAGGCAGCTCAAAACACAAATTGCAGTTCCTCCTTCTTTGGCAGTTTCTTGTCCTGTTTCCCCAGGCACAACTAAGACAAAAGACAGTGACTTGAAGTAAATTTCAAATCTTTCGTTACTGCTCTAACACGTTTTTGTTTAAAAGGAGAAAACCATGTGAGAAACTTCATGCCCATTTTCCTGACCTTTTTAATTAATTACTTCAGTCTTTCCCACCCTAGTGGGCTCAGTTTGGGAAATGTGGGTTGAAAAAACCACTCTCAGAACCAATAACCTAGTTTTTTTTTTCCATTCCATATGTTTAGCTTAAAATAAAAATAGTCTACCTGCAGAAAACCATGCTATCATTGTACAGTTCAAACTTAATTAAAAGAAAGAAGATGAAGAAAGAAGAAAGAAGAAAGAAGCAGCAGCTCCAGTAGTATTAACAGAAGACAATACAAGAAAATGGATGTTACTTAATCAGTCAAACTCCAAGTCTTTTCTTCAGCTTCTCTTAAATCTTTGGCCTTCATAGGATGGTTGAAATTCAAAATCAGGTCACAAAGCAGTAGCTGGCTTTCCACTGAAAGACAAAGGGCAGTGTATCAGCATGGTATTTATGGAATGACAGTGAATGGTAACCTACAGAGAGCATTGTTTTAGTGTTCATCTATCACCTCACTCAGGGTTGCCTGCTTCGCTCGCCTCAAGATGGTTAAATTCACTTGGTGTCAGCATGTTAGCAGTATTTGCATTAGAACACTCTCAGTGTTCCTAGAAAGGAATGACTGATCACCTAGCAGGTGTTTGCCATGGTTAACTAACACGATTCTATTGCTCTCTAACTACTGTTCCATTAATTTTTCAAACCACAAGAGCAAAGCTATTGCTTCATTACATTAAAACCCAGCTGTCTGACACAGAAAACCAGGCCATTCCCAACTGTACACTCCTAGAAGAATGTCCTACACAGTTTTGTGTTTAACTGGATGGTGAAGTCAGAATTACCATTTATTTTCTTCAACTCATTGGACATTGTGTCAACATTTTTGATCACAGCCTCAAGGTTAAACTGTCCATCAGAATTTTTGATCACCTGTACAAAATAGGAACAAAACATGACTGGCAGAGTATATATTATTAATAAACTCATTGACACAGATAATCATAATACTCATGACATGTTTTCTTTCATTTTATTAAATAATATTTTACTAAAACATCCCTCAGTTTATAATTATCCACTTAGACATGACAAATTACAGCTATGGAAGGCAAGCACTAAACACTCAGGGCTGGGTTTTTTTCCAGTCACATTTTTCTTATAGAAACAACCAGAGTGGAATTAACCATGTTTATGAATTCCTCTCCTCATAATTTGTCATGTTTGTTTTTCACCAAGCTTTTCCTACAGAATCGAAAATTAATCGAGAATAATAATTCAGCCACAAGATGGAGCTGCAGTGACATTAACGTGACCAACACACCTGGTCACTGTTAACGCTGTGTTAATGAGCCTGCCAAAACATGCCCAAAAGCATTTGTAATTAGTTTATAATCAATAGCTTCTTGTCTACTTTAGAAATCATATTCCCTGCCTTTAACATTTAATTAAAAACCAGTCAAAATCTTGGAACAATTAAGACTATTAACCATTTGAAATGAAGTATAGTTTGAAATTTCAAATGTTTACTATACTCCTCTTAAGGAATTTTTTCCTTATGAAAAATTTCAAAGAGAAGTGCACATAGCACAATTTCTGGCCTAGTTATAAGCTCTCTACATATCACTCAGAAATTCTAAAATGTGGAAAATCTCTGGGTGATTCATAAATAATGTTACTTATGTAGAAAATCTCAGTACATTAAGAAGCATGACCAAAAATATTAACATACATTTACCATAGAGTCTTTGTCTGAGTCGCTTTTCCCTTCAGTCAGTGGCTTTATGTTGAGTTCATCAGACATGGCTGAGGCTTCTAAAAAGACAACTCCAAATTATTAAGGATTAGTAAGTATAAAATATATAGATGTAAATATCTCACATAAAATATATAATTAAATTGTAAAAATACAACAACTAGACATTCGTTTCATCAGTGTTATTTGAAAGTAGAGTCTAAGAGCTCAAACAGTTTTAATTCTTCTGAGGAATAATCAAAAGTCTGGATTTTATTTCTTTCACTTTTAGGCACAGTGTTTCAGAATTTTTTCAGGAGTTCAAGTGGAATTACTAACAGTGAATAAGTGTATGAGTAATGGTGATGAAGAATTCCTCCAACATATTCTTGTACTTTCTTAACTGAAAACTTTCTGAGAGATTTAAAAAGGTATTGCAATTGGTTTCTAACATCAATTTATGGAAGCAAAATCTAAAGCACACACAAAAAAGTGTTGACTGTCTATGGTGGCGCATCTTCCCCTGGCCACACTATGATCTGAGGTTTTTTAAGAGACTCTAAAACACTCTTTTGGCACTGTCTGCTGGTCAGGAACAGAGCTGAGATTGAATACCAGATCCCCGGGCTTGTTCTTCCCCCATTCCTCCTGCTCGTCTTTCCTTACACGTCAGGACACCTTTGGGCAAGCTCAAGTGTGTGACAGTCACTGGAGAGCTGTTTCAACCCTAAAAAAGGGAGAGAAAAGGAGAGGAGGGTTATTTCACCCTCAAAAGGTGTGTTTTCAGAAGGGGTGCAATGACACAAGGCAAAGGGTGCTCTGCTCTGGGGCAGTAAGGGTGTCCCCCTCTGAGTGCCCCCCAAAAAGGTCTCAGGGAGGGCTCAGCTCCTTTGGGCTCCTGTGGGTCACTGCTCTGCACAGGGTGAAGCCCCTGCACAGGAGCCAGTCCCATAAAACTTCTCCAAAATGAGCTGAAGTATGTTTTATGTTGGAAGGCACCATAGAGGTAACCTGGTTCTGTCCCCCCTGGGCAGAGACACCTTCACCAGCCCAGGCTGCTCCAAGCCCCATCCAAGCTGGCCTGGGAGAAGGAGCACAGCCCTTTCCCCAGCAGCGAGGACATGCTGCTAGCACAGCCAGGCTGGGCTGGTGCCTTCCTGCAGCTGCCCCAGGGGCAGCAGGAGGATGTGCAGACCCCCCAGGGGCAGCCCCAGGGCTTCTCTCAGCAAGGACAGCCCTGGTGTGTCCCTCACCCAGCACATGGGAGGTCAGTGGGTTGCAAGAGTCCTGTGTGAGTCACAATTTTAGGAGTGGGTGGTAAAAAGTAATTGCAATGCTGCAAGAGCTGAAGAAGAAATGGAGAAGAGAGGACTGAGGTGTCAGCAGGGGGTGGTGGATGGGGAATAAATCCTGGTGGCCTTTGAGGCCCTGCCTCTGGAGAGCTTATTGCATGTGCAGCATTTATAAACAGTCAGTTACTTTTGGTTATCAGTTCAAGTTCACGTGGAATAAAGTAAGTTATACTATTCGATCAAAGCTTAATAGTGAACCTGAATTTAAAGAAGCCAAGAGAGGCACTTTGCTAGACAGATTTATCCATTTAGATAATGCTCAGCGTTAATTTAGCAATGACTACTGCCCTCAGAAGCACATACCTGGCTTGAGTTGGAATCAACAAAACCTGCTAACTAATGACCTGGGCTTGGGAACTGCTCATTTCTTCCCCAGTCTGTGCTGTGGTACTTAAAGCCAGGGACCAAGCAGGGGAATGGCTGTCAGCACTTTTCTTTAATTTACTGGAACCACTTCTCCTGCTGCTCAGCATTCATCTGTATTTTGAACTCGCTGCTTGGCACCAGTGGAGAAGGAATAACCAGCACCTCAGAGCAGAGTGGAATTACTTGGATGTGCAGTAGAGAACAGATGGACAGGGTGTGCTTGGGATGTGCTTTCATTCTATTTCTTCTTTCAAACAAAGCATTCTAAATGTATTGGTTTATGACTGAACTGGAACCCAGAACAGCATTTTCTGGTATGGCACAATTAAACTGTGATTCAAAGAGAAAACGTGATATGCTGCATACATTGTGGGGCTTTCTGGAGATGAGAAGTGCAGAGCAGGAAACCCTTCACACATGCACTAATTCCTGTACTACAGATTTTCAGTTTACAACCTCTTGCCAGCACCCCAGTGCAAACAAGGTAACTGTGCCCTTTCTGTGGCCTCTAAGGAAAAAGTCCAGCTGAAGGTGCTGATTTTGCTGGTAGAATATAAAATAGAGCTGTCATACAAGGTGGTTTTATATATCTTCTAAATACAAAAGAACCTACAAGAGTTTATATAAATATAGATAAAAAAAGCAAAACAGTATCCTGGCAAGGTTGTGAAAGTATTTGTGCCAGTAGGAGCAGTTATTTCCTTCACTGACCTGTAAAGCAGAATGCTTCAACTGATAAACCCTGTTTCTGTCAGTTTACTTTCTACATTTGAATGCTTTTTTCAACATTGTATAAATAATCATTCCTATTGCACTTAAATTTTTCTGTAAACTAACAATATAAGGAAAAATAGGTATTGTAATGACCAGAAAAATTAGATTCAAAATATATACAATAAACTGAGTTGCCAGAACTAATTGGACAAACCAAATAGAGTGGTTCTTAAAGGCAGGGTCTTTCTAAAAAATAATCTTCAGCAATGTGAGATATTAACCAGTAAGGTGATCAACAATGCAGGAGATTGATTACGTGGATTTTTTTTTTTTTTAAAGAGAGTAAGAGATATTTAATTTCTACACCTGAATTTACTTGGAACAGAAACACTTTCTGGATTTTCTTTATAAGGCAGTATTTCAAACTGAAACACTGAAATGACAGGTTTAAATGATTAAGTTATACCTCTGTGAGGAGCATTCTCGTAGGAGTTGCTGGCAATTTCGCATCAGTGTTTCAGTTTATGAGCTGCAGTTTGCTCTTTGCCTGAAGTAAACCCACAGGTTTATGTGCACAGATCCCCAGAGCTGAAGCTCTTTAATCACGGGCTGGTCTGGCCATGGGTGGTACTTTACACAAAACCCCTCTGTACCAAGGGGCTTTCAGAGAACATGTTCACTTGTGGCAGTTCAGACAGTTTTATGAATCCCTGATAAAGACAGAATTACTACCAAACCAGTTCTCTAAGGAGGGGAAAAGATCAGGAAGACTAGAAATAGATTTCAGGATGCAGAATTAGGGTTATGATGAGAATGAGCAAGCTCTGCAGGCAGCTAAAACAGGCAGATCACTCACCTCTGCAGTAAAATTACCCTAAATATAACTTCAGACAAAATAAGCAGTTAAATACATAACCACTGGACAGGAGAGTTTGAAAACAAAGGATGTACAAAATGATTTTCTTGTGTAGTAAGAGATGAACTAGAAAGAGGGAAACCACAATCTTGTATTGTATCTTATGGTTACAAAGATGTTTTAAAGAAATTGTTATAGTGGGAAGTAGAAAAAATGTATTGACTTCAAAAAAATATTTTATTATTATAAATAATAATAAAAATGAGCAGCTTAATAAACATTTAGAGTCTGTCTTTTAAGGAAGTCATATTTATGCCACTGCAGTAACAGATGAGACATAAGGAAATCACAGTCACCAAGGCTGAAAGAGACATTCAGGTTCATCTAATCCTACCATCTACCACCATAATCACCCTTAAACCATATCCCCAAGAGCCTTATAAAGTTTTACTGAAAGTATTACCATTTGCTGTTACTGTGAAGGCTTTTGCTTTCATAAAAAACTCCCTAGTGGGTCTAAGACGAGTGTTTAAACTTTCAATGCACATTATTGAACTTTTACATGAAAAGCTTTGACAAAAGAGAAACTGATTTTTAACCACTGCCTAGGTAGAAAAATTTTTAATCCAGATTGCAAGGAAGGTCAAATAGAAACCAAACCAACACACACACAAAATACAATGCAACCTTGACAAATGGCAGTAATTTCTGATAAAATAATGTATTTCATAAGCTCTGGAGCACATGTCAAATTTGAAGTGATGAAAACTGCTAAATGCTGAAGGCCAAGAAAAGCCTGACCAGATCATGGTACAAAGACAGTAAAACAAAAGCCAGACTTTGTCTTTAAAAGTTACAGAGCCAGTTTTTGAGGTAAAGAGTGGTAGGTGGAAAAGACTGCTAAGCAAATGGCCTTGCCTTAAAACATGCTCATGAAATAGGAAGTGTAAACCCTGAGTTAAAATACATATTTGTGGCATGTATTGTATGCCACAAATATAGTGGCATAGTATATTTATGCCATAGTATAATAGGTGAAACCTGTTATAGTTAATAGGTGAAGTATAATGTTATAGTATATATGAAGTATAATGTTATACTATAATAGGTGAAACCTGTTTGCTTGAGTTTTCAGCCAGAAAACGTCAAGAAATTATGTAGCACACAATGTTATATAACACATAATACAATTTTCTGAGACTGTTTTCATAGTACCTGATTAAAAAAATATTAAAACCAAAAAGCTGCACCTACAGAATTAAATTCACTGCAGCCTTTCAGAGAAGAAATGTAATTAATTGAAAACAATAAATAGCATAAGCTTATGCTTTGTAGATAATCTGGAAGGTGTTCACTTGGTGATCTGGAAAGTTTTTTTTTTTGTGTAGTAATATGTATATAAAATATATGTAATAGGTTCTGAACTATAGCTTTAAAGTGGTTCTGTAATGTAACATTCAAGGTAATTATATGGCCTGTTAAATACTGGAATATTCAATAACTGAAAACAAGTGCACATCTAATGCTAATACAGATGGAATTGGGTGCTGAAGCTGCTTTGGTATAAATATCTTTTATACAAAAGTAAAGGTATCTTTCCTGCAGCTCATTCATATATAACACTTGTGCTGCTTAATTTTTTAGTAAAGTCAGGTAAAGAGGTGTGGAGTTGCTTAAAAGAGGAACAGTAAATATCAATTAGGTTCTGGTGGGATAATTTGAACAATTAATCATGAATGCTGTTTTTAGTGGAACTTGGGGAGATTCACAAATATTTTTGCTTTCTTCATAGTCCAAATATCATGGAAAGGGAGAGCTACTGGTGAAAGCCTGGCATGCAAGCTCTGAGCCACTGGAATTGGGAGGCACAACTGATCTTGCAGTGTTTTTTAAAGTGAAATTTGGATACATTCATGAGTTGAGTGGAAGAATTTCAAGAAGCATCTAGAAATTCCTTGTGGTTCTGGATTTCCCAAGAGAAGTGATTTCTGATGCTATCAAATATTTTCCCAGGTCATCAAAAACCACTGAAATGACACAGACTTGACAGCAATTGTGAACCTTTACTTGTCACAAGCAGCTGTCCAGAGCCAAAGAACTGTGTCAACTTCAAGCTCTCAGGGACACTCACATCAGCTTCTCTACAACCTTTCTCACCAGATGCCATTTAAAAAGATTTTGTTCATCCACCCAGGGAAAGTAAGTTTATAAAGCAAGGAATTGTGAAATTGTCTCCAGATCCTAAGAAGGCAGTGAATCCAGTTTGTCTTTTAGAAAGCACTGAGCTGTTTTGACTGAGATGTCATTGCTTAACAACTCTGTTTTTACAGATATTTCACCATTGCTCTTTTATCTTCATAGATTTTTATAGCAGGAACATAGTGCCTGAAATACTGCAGAGAGGAATAAGGGAGTGTGCTAATGCCACTAAGTCAAGTTTATAATTTGCTACACTGTAAGTTAGCTCATCTTCATTTAAATGAATTTAATACCATCAACTGTAATGGTCAGAGACAGGATGCAGATATTACAGCTTCTGTTAGCTGCTTCTATTGTAATTATCCACACTATTTTTCATTTGCCAGCTTGCATACATTACTATGTGAAATGCCCTGTAAACATTAGAGGTACAGAAATGAGAACTGAACAAAATAATTTAATTCTGCTCAGGGAAATGGTATTATTGTTTTGAAATCACGATATTTTGGTTTGATTATTTTTGTTGCTTTATCAGAAAATTTTGTGATTAACTTGTGACATGGCTAGGAAGAGGCACACCAAAACATCCTGAAGCAATTCCTATCTCAGCTGTTTGAATGGGCATTTTTTTGTAACTGAGGGCTTTTTGCAAATTCTTTATTTCATAAATAAAGACCTCACTCTGGCAACACTGCTCATACTCCATAAATATAACTGTGTTACAAATTCCACCTAACAGACTCAGTATTGCAGTCTCTGGAAGACGGAACTGGATAGTAACAAGAGAGAAGCCACTAGATGCCCTCGTTCCCACAATCAAAGTGTGTTCAGCAAAAGAAGGACATGGAACATGCTTGCCCTAAAAGGCTGGTGATTCAGACCAAATGTGAGAATGACGAGTATCTAAGAGATGTCACATAATTGATGCCACTGCCTTGAAAGCACATTGTGGCAGCTGCCCACCCAGGGATCCTATCGAAAACAGAGTGCCCCCGAAGTGAGGAATGATTGGCATCTGACTTGATTGAGAAGGCTGACATTGATTCAGTAGGCTGAAAAATTGCTTTATTAAACAATTCTATATTACACTAATACTATATTAAATTACATACTAAAAGGATACTAAAAAGATACTATACAAAGATACATACTAAAGAAAAACCAATGACTGTCTCCAGACAGGCAGGACACAGCTTTGACCCAACAGGCCAATTAATATAAACAACCATCACCAGAATCCAATTACCAAATCCCTTCAGGTAAAAAGTCTTCCTAACACATTCCACATGTGCAAAAACAACAGGAGCAGAGACTAGAGATAAGAATTGGTTTCTTTTTCTCTGAGGTTCCTCGCTGAGATTCCCAGGAAATATCCTTGGGAAGTTGTGCCTGCCTGCTCAGGATGCTGTGGTCCCAGGGGAAGCTGTAGCCGGGGGAGGCAATACAAGCACTCCCAGAGGCTGCTCCCATTCTGTACTGGCCGTGATTGTCCCCCCAGTGCCACCCTCAGGAGGGGATTCAGACAAATCCAAACAACTCCAAATAAAGCTTTTTCCCTTCTGCTGATGACAGTAACAGCTGAGAGGGCTGGGCCTCCTGTTAATGAAGTTCACCAGTCTTCAACTCCTGCCTGTGCATTTCTCTTGTGGAAAACCTCATGTCTGCATGTCCTGGCTGTGCCTGCACAAAATCCACCAGGTGCACACCTGCAGACATGGAAAAGTTGCTTTCTGTTCTAAATCAAATAAGCAAACTGAAATACTGGAGTATGTTCAGATTCTTTTAGCAGAAGGGAGAATGTGTGAAATCAGTTATTTCAACTGGAATTTAACAGTTTTCCATCTAGGAGCAAGACTACTCTGAAATAGCTATGACAGAAGTTAATCAGTTACTAGCTGTGATCATTTTGTGGCAGCTACTGAGCCTCAAAGACTAAGACCTGTCACTGTCCCTGGAGGGATTTAACAGACACATAGATGTGGCACTTGGGCACACGGATTAGTGGTGGCCTTGGCAGTGCTGGGGGAATTGTTTGACTTGATGATCTTAGAAATTTTTCCTTTCTTAACAATTCTATGATTCTATGTTTTCAAAACTGGGAATCAGGCCCTTCTCACTGTTCTTCAGCAAACTTGGTTAATAGCTAAGAAAGTCAATAAAAAATAATGCCAAAATTATGCTTCTTGTCAGGGTCTGTCCTGTTCAGATAAATTTTACATATATACCATTGCTTTCATTTTTTATCTAATAAAAATAATTTCAAACATGCAATGAAACTGTATGAGAAAAAGTAACCCAAAACTCCTCAAAAAGACAAAAATGAGAATTTGGAAGACAGTTCCAGGAACAGGTCTGACAGTTGATAATTTCTCTTGTAAACTCTAAATGGGTGAAACCTCTTATGACATTACTAGATTTCTTTGGAACCACAGAGGAATAATTTTAGGACAAATTAGGCACATTTAAATGTAGCAAAATGTCTATGGTTATACATAATCCCCATTTCTGTGCATTCTGATATATTAGCAGTGACATTTACCAGAGAAATATTTCACAACCCTTTTTTATTGTGCACATCTTTCAACAAGTTTGGAAGCTGGATAAATCATGGAAAGGCTCTGTGTGATTTGGTTACCAGACTGATGCTGCAGACACACTGGAACAGCACACAGCACAAAGAAATGGGAGGTGCTTCCCTATCCCACAAATAACACAGGAACTCGATTTAGCAGTAAATGAAGGAAGTCAGTCCTAACATTTTCAAACGGCCTGGATAAGAAATAGCACCATGTGCGAATTTCATGAAGTGCAATGTGGCTGTCAAGAGTTAATAAGAACTGACAGTGTATTTGCCTTAACAATCCAGGCATCTTTTCAGCGTCCTCACCTCCCTGTTTTCCTGCACATGAGGGACCTGTGATCCCTCCAGCAGGGTGAGAAACAGATTCCAGATGTCTCCATGTACAAGGTAAGGCATGTTTGCCATGCCAGCTGCCCCTCTGCTTTCTGTGCCTTTTGACAGCTCTGTGCTGACACCACTAAACTCACAAAAGGTGTTTTCTGCTGAAGGCACTACACAGCTGACATCAATAAAAGGTTAAATAAAAACTTTTCCTTCAGTTTTAAATCTAGAGCTAATTAATATTTGCACACTGTACCTTCTACCGTCATCACAGATAGCCTAAAATCCAGACTGCCTGGACCCTGTGCAGAATTGCATATTGTAGAAATGTTTGCAATCAAAATATCCTAGTCCAGCCCAGCAGATGCTTTAATTGCCCCTCAGCACCACACAAGATAATTTCCTCGACTTTTATAAAGTTACATTGTGAGGCTTTCTCCCCTGACATCTCAGGTGTACTTTCTGGAAGTGTGGCAAAATACTGAAATAAAAGGGTGCTCTGTTTACTGGATTTTGCAGCCAGGCAAGACTTGCTTCCCAAAATTAGTGTACTCAGTTCCAACCCTGAGCAGCAGCAGGCATGAACGCCCTGACAGGGGCAGTCAGCTTTGCTGAGAGCACATCCCAAAGCAGTGGAAGTGGAGCAGTGCACCCCAAACATTTGCAGATGCAGGCACTCTGATGTGGCTGCAAGGACTGACATGACCTGGCCAAAGTCACCCCCTTTTCTGCTTGGCTCCCACTGAAGGTGCAGAAATATCCCTGCAGCAACGAGCTGTGGGCTCAGCCAGAGACAACACATTTACAAAGCACCAGATTAGGCTCTGTACACACCGAGAAAACAAAAATGGCCCATTGAAAGTGGAGCTTTACAAGCTAATTTAATAGGTTATTTTTGTTCCTACCTTCCTCAGGAACCTGAGGAATTTGATGTAGAACAGTTGGTTTAACTTTGGAGAATTCATGCACATTCACAGATAACATTACTTGACAGGTATTACACCAGTTTCCTAATCCATTCCCACTATTCCTCTGCACAGTCCTCAGAAGGAATGAAATAAAGCAGGATTATTTCTTAAGGCTTAATACTGCTTAATATATCTTTTGACATGCTTAATATATCTGGGACATGTAAATCACTATAAATTTCCTTCCAAAGTTAAATGAGATACACTGAAATTAAGAAACATGGAAATGGTAAAAATGTTGTGATATCAATTGCCAATTTATGCATAATAGCACAGGATTTTGTTGCTGACCGTTGTAAGAGATAGCTCTAAATAAGGAACCTATGAAATTGAAAACTTCTTTACCTGTGTAAATATTCACATTTTCTGAGTTCACTTGTCTCAATATTTTATTCACAAAACCCCTCTTGTAATTTTCTTTTGAATTAACATTCCTTGAAGATACTCACTTTGAATTTACACTCTTGCAATGATAAGAAAAATGAGCAGCTACAAAATAAACTGTTCACTGCTGGTCAGGCTCCTTGTTCATGGCTGTAATGAAACTGCAGGTTTTTGTAACAGAACTGCAGAGGTTACTGTCTCAGAAAGAGACCTAGAGGGACCCTAAGGAACTGTCTCTGAACTAAATCCATGAGAGCACAAAAATGTTATTCAATCAGAAGCACAAAATTTTTCTTAGTGAAGATTTGAATGCAGCCAAAAGTTTGGCCTTGAAGGGTTAAAGCACAGTGTTATTTCAGCAACTGAACAGTAAAAATCTGTGTGTGGCTCTAAAATCAAGGAAGGAAGAGAGAGAATAAGATCAAAGAATGAAATAATGACTGCTTTAATAATTACTTTGGTCTGGTACATATCCCCCTCAGTAATTTACATAAGTGGCTTTTACATCTTATCATCTGATCATAACTCGGGTCTTTGGTATCTTGGTTGATACCAACAAATGAACTTTAGGATCATTTTGGTGTTGCTGCTCTCTTCTCATCCTGACCCCACCTTAGCATTTAAAGGAAGCAATGGGTTCCACTGAAAGTCATGATAGCATTTATTTTCTGGAGAAATGATGACATTTTACTGCCCAAGATTTTTATGACACTTAGGTTATATTGCTTCTGTGCCTGTTTTTTATAGCTTTCTCCTCTAGCAAGAACTTGTGGTGCAAATGTGTAAGAAATGTTTCTAAAGAATCACAAAGAGAGGAATCTGGAAGTGTAAAATCCTGACTCTGACTTACTTTAATCATCATATCACATCAGGGGAACGTGTATTGTGTACAAGTAACAAATCCTACAAATCAACATTTGGTGAAGGAAAAATTGATCAGTTCTCTGATATTTAGAGTTTTATAAGGTACTCATTGGGTCTACTCTCAGGAAGGCCATCTTTTAACTGTTGCAAGTTCGGTTTTGATTACTGTACCACTGAAAAATATATGTATGCAGTCATTCCAAAATAAGAAGGTCAAAATACTTGACGAAAATGATTCATGTAAAATTGTTTTATTACCTTTTTCTTACCAGTTTCTCTGACACAAAGGCTGTTGAACATTACTGGGCAGCCTGGCCTCGGTCACTTTTTGAAAAAGCTGCCAGAAGCAACTTTCATGTCATTGTTCATTAACACTGATCACATTAGCAAGGATTTATTGGCAACTGCTGGTAATAAAATACATTTTAAATGCTTTGGGTGTAGAGTCTGCTGTGCCTAACCATGCTGGCATTGCTCACTTTTCAAAAGTGTTGCATGATTTACCACTTAGCCCAGGCACTCTTATTTGATTAAATCCCTCTTTCCTTGCTGCTGGGAAGCAGAATTGGCAGCAACAAAGCATCTTTAATATTCTGTGTAGCACACCTCCAGAGGTCTTTGAATACATAAGTTCAAATTTTGGTTTAAAAGCTCCCTAAATTTGATTTTACTTGGCTGCAAATAGGTAACATGAAAATGAGCAAGTAAAATATTACAGCTGATGCAGAAAAAAATTTAAATTTCCACCTACTAAAGCACTTTAGTCTAAGGTGAAGCTCAGTTGTGAGTCACTGGAGCATTCCCACCTTGTCTCTGTAGAGCTGCCCGATTAATGAGTCTGTCACAGGTAACCCTGGGGCTATTGGATAGAGCAGCTGGGAAATGACATCAAGTCACTTTAAATAGAACTCTGTACACCTGACAGATAGCTAACATTTTTGGACAGTGCAAGCAGTTCATGATGTGAAGGACAACCTGGTTAACAGGCCTAGGAACAAGCCATTCAATTTCGTTCAGAAGGAATCAAATCTGAGTAACATCTGATTATTAACAATTAGCAGTTGCAGTGCTTCTGTTGGTTTGTCTGAGCTTTGGTGGTGTCACCAGTAAATGGAAGCACTTTGGACCAGATTGTTTAAATGTTCACTGGACTGCATGCACTCCAACACTTTCACGAGGATAGCTGTACAAGCAGTGACATTTTGGTCTTTTCCAAGACTAGGAAGGGAAAAAGAAAAGCTTTGGTCATTAAAAGGAGAGATTTCCCAAGCAGGCAGAACAATGAAAAGCAAGGCACATTTCATAACAACCCATATGCAAACAAAACACTTTGTCTCAAAAATTGGTGACTACTGAAACCAATGTGTGGACATTTTTTCCCACTTGGAGTGCAAGGAGAGCAACACCACTGACCTTAAGAAACTTCGAGGTGGAGCAGGGTTGTTAGCAGGAACATACCAGTAAAATGCTGCTGAGGAGCTGAAGTCTTATCTCACATTTCCTCCACCTTATATTACCTCCAGGATTGTGGTTATACAATAGTCAGACCTAGGCTACTGATTGTATTTTTTTCCAGATTAACACTCTCTTGAGAACTTAGAGTGAGTCACAGAATTGTTTGGGTTGGAAGGGACCTTAAAGATCATCTTGTTCCATTCCCCTGCCATGGGCAGGGATACCTTCCACTGTCCCAGGGTGATCTAAATCCTGTCCAACCTGGCCTTGGGCAGTTCCAGGGATCCAAGGGCAGCCACAGCTTCCCTGGGCACCCTGTGCCAGGGCCTGCCCACCCTCACAGAGAAAAATTTATTCCTCAAACTTCACAAGTTTCTGGAAAATATGGTTATTTTATTTTTCTGCTACAATTTCTTCCTTTCCTTATGATGTTTCCTGGCTAGTTTTCCTGTGGTTTTTGTAAGAATATTTGTAAGCAAGCATTTGATAAGGATTTATTTCTCCGTCTTATTTAATGAATTTGAGAATTTGGGGTTTGCTCTGAAAAATAAATGAGTATTTTAAGCTAACCAGAGCAGAACTTCAGTAGTTACACACAGCAAAATTCAGAGATACTTGCCCAGACATTGGCTGGAAAACGAACCACAACCTTACTTCTTCAAGCATTTAAAATATTGGAATTTTTCTAACTGTTTTGCTTTTGAAACGAGGAAGATGCAATAATTCAACAACTGTCCTCTTGCCTCTGCCAGTCTGAGCAGATTGTTTAGGCCAGGCAAATGTGTGACCCTTTGCAATGACAATGCAATGACAAGTCAGACAGTTTCTTTGCCACAGCTTCTAACACAGCTCTGACACGCCTGGCTGTAGAGCTCTCCCTTCCCCACTGTGACTTTGCCGTGGTGATGAAATACCACCAGGACATAGCCAGCTGGATTCCATAAGATTTCTTCGCTGCCTACTCTGCCAACACTTTGACAAGCTGGGATAGGAAAAAAGGCCATGTCTTGGATGGATATAATTTCTTCTTCAAATGTCATTATGGTTCGTTTCCTTCTGCTGTAACCTTGTGGTGTGGTGACAGGTGAAGTGACAACAGGGCAAAATTGGAGGACTGCAAGAGGAAGTGGCTTTTAAATCTTTTCAAATAGTCACAATTTCATAGGGCTCAGCCTATAAGACAGACTGGGTGAGGAAGCAGAAGACTGTGGCTGCTTCATAAAAGAGAAAAGAAAATATTTACGAGATCTTAGTTTTCTTTCTCTCTTTTCCATTCTTAGCATTATGGAAGGCTTACTCTGGATTTCTGACACCCTCACAGTTTGGGATGTTCACATAAGGAATTTCTATTCTCTGTAGTAGGAACCTTCCATACTCTGCACTCAGGAAGTTTTCCATGGCTCCAAGGTTACAGCAACCTTTGCAGGCTGATTTCTGAGGTGTGTTCTGATCCAGGGTGCACTGCAGAAGTACCATCACAAACCAGTTTAAAGGGATGCTGGTAATGTGATTAAGGGACAGTAAGTGGGTGGCTGTTACATTGATTTTTCTTCATCCATTTCAGTTTCAAGGAACACATGAAAGAGAATGCTAATTTTGTTGTTGCTGTCATTTACTTTTATAACTCTCTGTACTACACAAACTCAAAGGAATGAAAATGTGCAGTAGACTTTTCTCATGCTCAACTCTACCAAATCCCAGAGGATCTTTAAAAGAAGACTTCAAAAATTGCAGGGGGGGTATCTGTTGTTTCTCAACTATTTCTTCATCTCATATGCTCAGAGACATAACCTGATGTGAATTTGTGACACAGTTCAATTTAGGAACTCTCACTCATCAGGATTTATCGTTGCAGCTCAATTGCTCCCTGTGCCTCCTCAGGAAGACTGCAATTTTTTTCCATTGCAAATGGATTGCCTGGGATAAATACCTGACTCTTAGTTTGTCGGCAGGGAAGGTCAATTACGACCTTTATAGACTCTCTCCATAAAAGGTGACAATAAATAACAGTTTAACCTCTAATCTATATTAACAGACTACCTTTATTTATTGTTTGACTTGTGCAGAGACAGACACAGGTAATCCAAAAGGAGCAGTCACAATAGCATGTAATGACCTTCTTTTACAAGAATGAGCAAAACCCATTTCACTTCAGCATCATGCACGGGGCTATTTTGCAAAGAAACACTGTGTGTTAGTTGTTGAAACTTTTTGATGCATTCCCCGAAACAAACTACACTATTCTGAATATTTTCTTCTCTGTGCAGTAAATAAAGTCTTTTGTGTTGACAATGCTAATATTATATTTTAAAATATATTTGCATTTGTGTTTTTTGTCATTTTTTATTGCATTTTATAAATCCCAGAGCAAAGACCCACTAAGCTCACTGAGAAAGCCTCGTTTCTTGGGATAGCATCATGCAGTGACACAGGTGATCAGGTGGGATTTCAGTGGGGGGTATTGGCTGGGTCTGTGGGGACCTTATTTCAACCAGAAGCATGGGTAGGAGTTCAGAGTACAAGTCAGGAAGGTTAATTTTGAGCGGCTTTTAAAATGGAATGATTTCATATGAGTGATTTTCAAGGGTAAATATTCATAACGCAAAGTAATCTTAATATATTTTAGTCCAATTAATGCATTAAACTATTAGATAATTGTGGGAAAGTTGGGAAGGTGGAGCAAGAAAATAATTTTATCAGTATTTATAATTCTGGGATATAACAAGGCCAATATGGCATTTGGGGGTAGAATAAGGAGTTACTAGTAAACATTAGTTTTAAATCATGCACATATTGTGTTCTATCTAATAAGTATTTTCTAATGTATGAAAAAGTACATATAATTAAGTTGTTTTTACTTACATTTATGTTTCAGTAATGCACAAGACAAATAGTTGGAAAATGCTCTTCAGCCTTAAATCACGTACCTGGAAATAAGAAGGTAATTTTTAGTTATAGGAAAATATCTGCTTGCTATTTAATTTGTTCTTAAATTACATCCTCTTGGTTTAAGAACTCCTTAAAAGATTATTCAATTCATTTTTCAGTCTCTTTTTTCACTAAGTGAAAGAATCGATTTCTAGATGATTTTTAAAGATTTTTTTCCTCCTCTTCCTACTTTATGAAGCCGTTTGTAACATCAAACGGCAAAGAACTCTCACATGAAGAAACTGAGGTGGCAGGTGAAGGATTATTAGAGTTGTAATTATGTGAGAGAGGTTTTTGAAAGCACTGAGTGTAACTGGATGTAAATTCTGGGACTGTTTGCCTCGTCTTACTGTAGGAAATAAGAAAAGGTAGCCACAATACTTCTGAGAACAGAAGATTTTAATTTACTTTTCAGTTACTGAAGGAGTTTGATACCAGTTCTGTAAATGTACAGACCATGTTTTTTTGACTTATTTTGATTAATAATAAGAATTGCAACAGACCTGCTCAGCACTGTGGGAAAGGTCAGTGGCAATTTTTGAAAAGAAGGCCTTGGAAACACATTGGCTTCCAAAATAGAGTCATGCAAAACTGCCACTCTTATTTTCCTCCATTTTTTGCTTTGCACTTCAGCTTTCTGATTCTCCTGTGTTCATTACGTGCAGTATTGTGTGGATCCCTTCAAACAAATTCCGTTACTTGGAACAATGAGGTTGACCATGATTCAAATCCTGAATGAAATGCAAATCTAGCAGCAGAAAAATGGATTTAGTGGTATGATAGGATTTGCAATATAAAAATATTGCATTAAATATAAAGTTCAATTAAATAAATGAATATTGTAAGGGCTGCTATTCAAGCTAGCATTGTATCTGTGACTAATTAAATGTGTGCACTGTGAGAACAGTGTGGAGATCACACGCTGGTGCCTTTGGAAGCAACACACAATATATATTTTTGCTTAATTTTGGACAAATGGTCAACCTCTGCAGAACAGAGATGTCCTTTTTTCAGAGTCAGCAATGCTGGTTTTGATGCCACAAATATTTAACTTTGTGATTGAAATTGTGAAGTCTTTCTCCAGAACACATTTACCACAGGATTATTGCATTATTTCTTTGAACTTCAAAACAGAAGAAGAACAGATTTCACATCATATCAGCAGCCAGATAAGTACAATCTTAATTGCAATATCGATATGGAACAACTTTAAAGCTTTATGGCTGTATGGTCCTTTGTGCTTATGTGGATCAGTGTAACACACAAGGGAACTGGGCTACAAACCCAGGACAATATTCCTACATTTCTGCTTGTTAATGTTGTAATTGCCACTGCAGTTCTTAGTTGCATGGGGGAAAAAATGGTGCTGCTATTTTCCTAATTTTTTAATGGGGAAAGGGCTTTTTTGTTTGTTTTGTTTGCTTTTTTGAGAAATACTACTTTGTACATACGCAAGGGAATTAAAATAATTAATTGATGTTTAGAAACATGGAAGACCATTGTGGTTTGTTTTCATTGCAAGTAAATAAATCCCATAGATACAGAAAATGTACTCCTGAGGAAACAAATGTCCCATTTTCATTATGCCAAACAACTTTCTTGACAATTTGACAACATTTGCTGAACAAGATTTTGGCAATAAAATGCTTTAAAAGGCATTTTATATGGCTATACAATTCAAACTATTTACTCTTAAGTGAAGTATTTGTAGCAACTAGGAAGTAAAGGAAGAGGAGGGAAATGTTTCTTCTGTATGAATCCCTTTGTTTCACTGCTGACCAAGGGAAGTGAGTGCAGGCAGATCGGAATTGCTGGGATTGCACACAAACAGCACCTGCCTCCGTTTGCCACAGCCATATGAGAATTGGAAACAAAAATATAATTGCTCAACATTTCCAGAATCCATAACAACAGGTCATGACTAAATACTGCTCTCCTCTAATTTAAACTCAAGGAGAACCACATATTTGGATTTAAGTACAAATTCAAAACTTTGAATTTAGCTTGTCTTTCTTCTAAGTAATTCTGTATTTTCTTTAATGCTTCTTCTCAAGTAGAAATAGATAGCGAAATCAAAACTGACTCATGGAGTCCTAGGGAAGGCAAGATTCTGCTTGCAACACTTTAAAATTAATTGGAAAACTTCCTAAATATCAGTGACATTTCCAAAAGTGCTGAAGAGCTCTGCTGTGGGATATAAAGGTAACTATCTTGCTTTTAGCTCATCTGTCTTTCAAAGATATTTATCTGAAACTTTGGACAAATTTGCAGATAGACAAAATACTGATAACTGTCCAGGATTAAGTAATGCAAAACTAGGCATGATTTTCTTTGAAGGTCATAAAAATTTTAATGTTGCAGATAAATAATATGACCCAATACTTTATTTGAAATTAATTATAATATTTAACATATTCAGCATACACCACTAGAAAAGGTTATCTGCTCTTTGGGTAGATGGGTTCTCTTGTAACACAAAGAAATGCTAATAATGCTGATCCTAAAAAGAAATAGTTTAAAAAATGACACAATTGAAATTTGAAAATAAATGTGTTCAGGTTTCCACTTATATGCTGCAGTACTTCCTAATCATGCAACAGTGTCACTTCTGCACACAACAAGCCATCAACTATTTTTATTTTGACCTGAGCCTTCACACAAAGTATTAATTTACTTTGTAGCATAATGGAACCAGCTCTGCTGTCACCACAGAGAGCTGCTGTGCACTGCATCAGAAAGAGAGATGACAGAAATTCCAGCAGCAGCAGAATTTAAATGTCTCGCCTGTAATTTTGTTCAGTAGCATCTTTGTACATCTGACATGTGAAATGTGTCTTTAGCTTTTGAGACAACAAATGACATTTGGTTTTGCTAAGAAGGCTTAGCAAGGGAAAGGCACATTCAAAATGTCACTTGTGTTACCACAGAGGTGTCCTCTGAAAATGAGCCTAAATATCTACGGAATATTTTAATACTTAGAACTTTTTCCAAAAATACCATCAAACAATTCAAGTTTTTTCCTTCTGGAAATGCAGGCAAGTGTTCTGACCTAATTTTACACATTTATTTCTCTACTATTTTTTTTACCCCAGTCCTCCCAATTCAGTGGACTTGGAAAATGCCAAAACATGAACTGACCTCCGAGAAGACAATGAAGAGCACAGCAAAACCTGAGCACATTTCTATCCCATTTCATAGAGTACCAAGTCAAGTGCATTTTGAACTTCCAAAAGTTAAAACATCCTGTGGCATAGGAGAAGCTATTTAAATATCAAAGACCAGTTTTGCTGAATTAAAAACATAAACATAGCTGTTTGGAGAGAATAAAAGGTATAATTTTTTCATATATCAATGTGATAATGGGATTTCCTTAAAAAGAGATGAACTTCAAATGTCCTTATCATTAGCATGCTGGTATTTTCCAGTACTTGTATTTGCTGGCAACCTTTTTGTCCTTCCAGGAGAGAACACTTGTACTTATTTACACAAAATAAAGACAGCTTCACTTTGTAAGTTTAATATTTTGGGCAAGCAGTAATATACCAGTCTGTTAGCCAGTCTTAGCAGGAAATAGTCCTGGTGCTGATCACAATGAGATGACTCGTGGTCTCAGCTCATTTTGAGAAGTTTAGTAAACATGTTATCTCTAGCACAGGGCTGATGTAATGTTTATAAGTTCAGTCTGTCCTGTTTTGCCATTGCTGGTGATACTCTTGTTACCAAAACAGCCTAAAAGTCTTTTCTTCATCATAACCTTCTGAAGGTCACATACAGATGATGTTTCATCATGATTAATATTTGAAACACATTTTTAAAGAGAAATCCCCCATGCTGTCAAAACACCTCCCTGAATTTAAAATTTTAGTCGTTACTTATAATGAAGCTTGAACAACTTGATACTGCAGAAAGCTTCTAACTCATCTGATCTGTAAGTAAAATCCATTTTGTCTAAATAATGAGTATGTCAAGTTGTATGGTGAGTTATCTATATGACTGCAAATGTTTACTTAACATTATGGTCAGATGAGCATCTATATTTGTTAACATAAGGATCAATACATGTCCTTCAGGACATTTGAGCTAAGGCTGACATAATCACAGAGGAAAAACTTTATGTATAAATTAGAAGGAAAGAGAAAAAACTCTGCAGGCTGAATAACCTGTTTTGTCAAGGTTTGTTGATACTCTTTTTATGCTCAACACATTTTCCATTTCAAACTGTATTTAGAGTGCTTAAGTTGTGACTATGATCCTGTCACACACACTTTAATTTCTAGGCTTGCAGCCTATCAGCATAACTGAACTCAGTGTAATCCTGACACTCCAGGCTGCAGTGATTCCTTCACCTCTGTACTGACAAGGGGGTCTCTGCTCATGTGTCACCATCTGGGGCCTGACTAGAAATGCTGCAATGGAAAATCAACCCAGCTCCTCAGTCCTTAGCTGGGCTGTGTCAGGGGTATTGTTTGTAGCAGCGTTCCTTTAATCCTTCTTCACCTCAAGTAAGAAGTTATAACTGAATGTGTGCATCAGGAAGATCTGATGGATAGGGAAGTACAATTTTTAGTAATTTTCAGAATAAACCAACACTTTCAAATTTCTCAGCATTATACATGTATAGAATATTTACTATATGGAAGCTCACTACTGCTGTCATGTCTCTGTGCAGCAGGGATGAGTAGGAAGTCATAGGGCAAGTTCTGTCTTCAAGATCTCAGTAACTACTTTAATTACCTCCACAGACAGAAACTTCTTCCCAAGACAGACTTTCTTGAAGTGTGCAAATGTCTTTGTTTTTTTCCCTACCTTTTGTCTGTGATTAAGGTTCTCATGAACTTCCACTGCCCATGAGAATTTAAGGGAGAGCATCCCACACCTGTTATTTGCTACGTACACCATCTTTTATAATTTTTGCCTCAGCTACTTCAAATTTGGGGTTCCAGGTCTATATCTAAACCAACAGAACTTAGCCCTGTGTCTGATATTTGAAAGGGTCAGAGTTGTGCCACTTCAGAAGCACTGAATATGCAGTAAGAGAATGAGAACAAGTAAACAAAATGCTCCACTGCCAAGAAAGAGAAACTGATATGACAAATTGTATAACTTATTATTACTAATTATGCTTATCTACTTATTACTGTACCAGCAAAAAAGTCTTATCTTAAACAAAGCCATAGAAACAGTTGCATAAGAAGTTTAAGTAATGCAATACTGGCTGCTTTCAAGCCTACAATGTCTACAGACATTTCTACCAATTAGATCACCCAAATATGTGACAAGCCCAGATAATGTGCTGAAGTCACATTACATTTTACATCTTTGCAGAGCTAACACTGAAAACTAGAATTTTGTTTTTACAGAATCACTATATAACATTTCTGCAAAACCAAATTCGGCTCTGTTAAAATCAAATCTCTTTTTTTTTTTACTCTTATCAAATTCTGTGACAGAAACAACTGGTTATTAGTTAATAATGCAACAATGCTGCATATTATTTGATTCCTATTCTGATAGGTTTCTCTAGTTTGGATATAAAAATGCAAGCATAGAAAGAGATTTGAGATCCTCACTCTGTAGTACAAGTGTAAATATACAAGTTTTTGATTGAATTGTACTTTAGTGAGAACTTTTAAAAATAATAACATTTTGCCTCCCATCTTGTTCAGTCTCGGCTCTGGAAAAGGAATGTCCTGACAATGTCCACGTGCCCACTCTGAACCAGCAGTAAGTGTTGTTACTGAAGGTAATTTCCTGCTTCTTCAGTTTGGTACCAACCCAGACCAACCTTGTTTAGCCTGAAATCAGACAGTGCTGGAGTTCAGGGTCATATGGCTTCAAGCAAAATGAATGGACCAAGTAATTAATGTTTTGTGTAATTGCACAAAAGTTTAAAAAGAATCATAATAAGTAAAACAGCTCAGTTTGCAGATGCTGAGTTCACAGCTGCTGCTTTTGTCTATTGATGCATTGTCCTACTGCACACAAAAATTTGAGCTTTCCTGTCTTAAGACTGCAATGCACTGGTTCAGGGAAATAAGGCACAGGGGAGGTTAGAATAGAAGAGCTGAAATGAAGCACACAAATAAACAGATACTGTACAGCTCCTCCTAAATCTGTGCTTAGGCTCATGCCAGACATGTTTCACCAGGATATCAGCAGATATTGAAATTCAGTGTGCATGAGCAACGTTCCCATTTAATGTTAATTTGTCAAGACAGGAAAACCAGGAACTTTCTACGAATTTCTGAAAACCGATAAAGCCCGTATGAAAAGTGTCTGAATCTCAACAGCACCTCTACGGCAGCTTTTGCATGTGAGGTGTCTGAGAAAGTTTTCCTTGGTGTCCACAGAAAATGTGAAAAGCACTGCTCTACACTGCTCCAAAGATTATAGAAAAATTCCAGCTAGAGTACACTTGGCTTACAATGTCACACATCAGCATGTCTGTGTATACATTGCCTCAAAGAAATCTCTGGAGAACTGAGCTGCCCCTGAGATATAAAGATAGAACAGATACTTTTAAAAATGCCTGTTTGTTACCAGTTGTCATCATGTCCCTAGTTCTGAGAGTCCCCATAGAAATTTTGCTTATTTCTTCATGGAATGGGCTGTTGAGCCCTAGCAAAAGCTGCCCAGGGAAGTGCTGGAGTCCCCTGTAATGGAGGGATGTAGCAGACACAGGGATGTGGCACTTAGGAACATGATTTAGTGGTGCCCTTGCCAGTGCTGGGTTAATGGCTGGACTCAGCGATCTTGGAGGTCTTTTCCAGCATAAAGTATTCTATGATTCTTTTTATCTATTACTCCTATCTCTAGTAAACAGACCTTTACAGAGGGAATATACGAGAGCAACATCACAGGAGAGATGGGCAGCAGCTGAACACATTTCTCTATTCAGTATTTATTTCACTACAATTATGCACCAATATCCTAAGGCACAAGAACATATGTTAGTATTTTCAATTTGCATTTCTCTAAGAAGTTTGGAACAACACAAGTGAAAAGTTCTTTCCAACCTAGTGAGCAAATGTTGAAAGGCAGGAAGGTTGAAGAGTCACATGGCCTTGAGGAATAAGGCAAAGCTACTCTGCATTAGGGAAAGGAAGGAGGTTGAACTCAGTTAAGTTCTTGCCACAAAAAAGAAAAAATTCTGTTTGTGAAAAATAACAGTGTCGGTAAATAGGATTAATTTTCAAGAAGAAGCTGATGCTTTTTGTTCCAGCAGGCCTGCTTTTAAAATATATTATTCCATACTCTAAATCACACTCAGTCAAGCTCTTGAGGTCTTTTTTTTATTTTTTTTTTTATTTTTTTTTTTTTTTTGGGCTTTTCTCTTGCTGAAGGCATTATCAGGTATAGGTTGATCTATAGGGAACAAGAATTTGATAATTTCAAAGTAAAGTAAATGTTCAGCTTTCTATCAGACAATCAATGAAAAAGGGAGTTCTTTTTCACAGTCAGTTATAAACACTTCTAGTTAATTTTTACTTGGATTTTTGCTTCTATTTAGTGCTGTTTACTCATTCCATGTGCCTATTTTTTATAGAAGGAACACAAGAATACTTGAAAATTTGTATAAGGAAGTACAGTATGGGGGCCCTGGAAATTTTGCATACAAAAAGACAGGCCAAGGAGTATTTATACCTACTCTTGAAAAAAATAAATACATAGGCCATTGCCTATTTTTCAGGAATTTTAGAAGATACCAGAAAAGGACACTGGTTTTCTTTTTATATGATATTAAGAACACATATTTCTTCTGTATTTAGTAACACTGCTCCCTGCACTGGGGATGGTCCATTGGCATTAGCCACTCCATGGACATCTGCTCAGTGAAGTACAATTCCCAGTTTCCAGTCAAGGCAGGCAGACTGGAGATCCCTTCAGGAGCCCATGATTGCTGCTAGAGCAGCTGGAATGGAAGTTCTCCTGCAAAGGAGCCCTGATTGTGGCATTGCTGTGCCAGGTGCCAGTCATTCCCACCTCACTGCCAGCCAGGATCTCTCTGCCAACCTTGGCACCAGTGAGACAGAAGCTTCACCAGCCACTGGCTCTGGAGCCACTCCTGACTGCACAGCTGGGGATTGAAACAGGCACTGAGGACAGGCAGCAAATATTCTAAAACTACATGAAAAAATGGAAACCTTTGCCTCTGGTCCAGGAAGCAGAAGCTCTGTTAAACTTTCCAGCACCAGAAACCACTCCGAGCACGCCTCTGCTTCTCTAGGATCCCCTTGGAATAGCACAGGCATGGGGAGCAGAAGGAGAGAGGACAGATGGCTAAAATGTCTTCTCATATTCTGTCAATCCAAGCCTTACAGTGGCACAGCACCACACGAGGCCTAACCAGCTCCTTCTTCTTTTGTTCCAGTCTGTTTGTCTCTGATGAACACACTGTACTTTAAACTGATTTCCAGAACAATGAATAAAAAATGAGCAATTAGGCAAACTACTTCACCTAGCTGTATTCCCACCACTGTCCATCTGGTCTCATGCTAAACAATCCATTTAAGAGGAACTCTTGCACACAGCCACTCCAGTAACTTTCCTTTTTGATGTCTTCCCTCCCCAACCATCAGAGGCAATTCCCGTCATTGTCTCCCTCCTCTGTGCTTATACTTTGCATGTCCTTCACAGCACTTGTTCTAACCACCTGCATTCCTACCTTGCCAACACAGACACATTTAGTTCTCTTAAAGCAAACATTTCAAATGAGACACTGCAGATGGGAGAAATCACGAGGCAGCCAGAGCTCTGCAGTACAGGTTGGATCAGTCACTGTGTACTCACCACTCTGGAGCAGAAGGACCATGACTGTGTCATGCAAGACAGCTGGTCAATTCCCGAGCACTGGAAACAGGATTCTTCCCATTCTGCAAATTAAATCTCTGTTCAAATCTAAACAGAACAATGTTTGTAAGAAAGCAACCCTATTTCTACTCCCAGACATTGGCTCTTCTGCACATGACCCTCTAAATATTTTGTGGGTTAGGGTTGAGTAATTAAGTCATTTGCAAGGACTTGCATGGCCAATTCCTTTTGGAACATCCAAAACACGAAGATGGCTTTGAAATGCTCATGTCTAAGCTGTTTATTTCCATAAGAAATGGATTTTCATTAAACTGCTATTTTCTTTCCAGTAACTGCATAAAATCCCCCAAGCTTGTTACGTACCCTCAAGAGGGCAGCATGGTATTTGAAAATTCACCTTCCAAAGGGAATAATGCCTTGGCATAAGAGCAGGCCCTAATGAGAGCATGGAATTAATGTTGTTATAAACATTAATTATAGAAAAATTAGGCAAAAAAGAAGGCAAGTCTATGGCAGGAGCATTTGCTCACCTGTCCATTGCTGCTGTTCATGTAGCACCACAGGGATTACAGAAGCAGCTGATGCAGCACTGCAGTTTCCATGCCAGTTCTTGCTTAACCAATCCCAACCGTGAGCAGTCTATTCAAAACTGTGGTGGCATTGTGTGTAGGGCAAGGAACAGCCAAGCTCTGTGATAATGACATTTGTGTCTGTGACTGGTAATAACTCTGTTCATGCTTTCCAACAGTACAGAGAATTTAAGGATTAAAGGAACACTGACTACAAGGTGATCCCATAAGTAACTGAGTATGGCTGACTTTCATGGCACTGCATCATTTTGTCCTTCCAAAAAAGCATTGTTTCATCATAGAAGACTTTTTCCCCTCTCTCCTTACACAAAAATTCCAGTGCAGATCTGTTCTTCACAAATTTATATCCTCTGATTCTTATATCAACATTATCAGTTAGCTCTTACACTGCTTCTCTTTTGTTTAATTAAATGTGCTTCTGTCTTTCATACTATGAAAAAATCTTCCCATTTCTTGACCATTTTAGTAAAAATTCTCTCTGCCTGTTCCCATGTAAATCTTGCCTGAGAAGAGATAATAACTGCATTCCAGGTGAACAATCCCTGTCGCTGTCGTTAACATTTCTTCAAGTATTCTTGAAGTACTTCTATTGGAAATCCATCATGTCACCACATGTGCTTTTTCAAGCACTGATGACTTAGGGATGGCAATGGTAGCGTGTATTTGGAAGGCTTGGAGAAGGAACAAACTAACAAAAGTGAGTAGCTGCAGGTCCAGGCTCAGATTCTGCCATCACTGTGCAGCAGGCCAAAACAAACAAGATTGTATCTCCCATACCTCATTTTAGAGTGGCGATAATATCCACCATGCTACTACTAACTGGTACCACAGCTATAAAACTATATGGAAACATAATACCATACATCTTAACTGGATACTTTTCAGATCACTAAAGTAGTGCCACTGCTGTAATTCCCTCAGTAATGTCCAAGGTCAGCTAAGTGCTTTAATGCTGGTATATCACTGCATAACCCATAGCACGTCATGTATTAGGAGAATTTCTTTACCCAATTGAATTTTCCAAAACAACATTTCTCTCATTCCAGAAGAATGCTTACTTGAGTTATTCCTTAAATTGGTGTGATTAATTTCATTATAAATCCTGTGTACTAAGGAGGCATTTCTATAACTACTGCTACTTAACACCCTTCTAGCACTCAAATGTAGTACATTGCAAAATAAAAATTAATTTCTTGTGATTTTCTGGAGTGGTTTTTTGTTGATATTTTTGGGTTTGTTTCTGAGAAAGCATTTGACCTGAAACACAAAGGACTAGTCCTGTTATCAGTCAAGTGCCCAGTGATTGCACAATGGAATAATCTGCAACATTTTTCATATAGTCAGGATATTATACATAACATCCATCCCAAATGTATCAAATCTTCCCAGACTATTTGTGCTCAGCATGGTGTGTTTTGACCCTGCAGGGAATTATCTATGGACTGACCAAGCCAGCCTTGATGAGGGACATTGAGATGGCATCAAAGCCCTGCAGTGCTGGCTCAGTAGGAGCTGGGCAAGTGGTAAACCCCTCGCAGAGAGCAGCGCCCTGCTCCTGCGTGCATCCCCATCCGGGGTGAGCTGGGCTTGCTGCCCTGCCAGCCTGAATCCTGCTACACAAATGTGTTCGTGGTTTGGGGAGATAAGCAGTACTACAGGGGAGGAGGAGCTGACTACACACTCATTGGTCTTGTGCTCACATCTAGCAATCAATTTTCCCTCTCCCTGAGAACATGAAATAACACCCTGTGAAACAACACAACATCCACAGAGTCTGGCATTGCACAGCTTCCTAAACAGGGAACATTTTATCCAGTCCTTGGCCTAGGAGCTGAGTGAGGCTGGATACCAATTCCAGCTGTCTTGACACACAGAGAGCTCGAGAAAACACAGAATTTGAGCAAGGACTCAAGGTGAAAGACATTCTATCTTGTGCATCAGTTCAGCATCTAAAAAAGTTAAGAAACTGCACCTTGTGCAGTTCAGCACCTAAAAAAGTTAAGAAAAGGAAAATGCAAAACCAGGTTCCTTTCTCCTGTTCCTTGTTCACCAGACTGTTTGCAGGCTCATTTCATCTCTCAGACTCTTTCACTGCTTCTTCTCTAAGCAGGAATTTGTCCTGCTCTCCTAAAGTTTATTGGGGAAAGCTGTTGTAAGACTTCTGCATTTTAAATAATAATCCAATTAGATACACTTTATTTTATAAGGTTTCTACACATTTAATGAGTGATTTGATGAGAAATAAAGCAAATACTAAAAAGCTTTAAGAATGAATCACATTAGAGGTGAAAAAAGATAAAAGACACCTGACTTAAAAACGGAACAATATTTTCATGACTGACCTACACAAGTGGGCTCCACAATTACACAAATTCTAGGAATTTATAGGTAGCCCTTCTACATGCCTGGATCACTGAGTCATTCTGGTACCGTTTAGTGCTCCTGCTTCTTGTAATTTACAGACTGTGCAGATGCAACCTACAGCCTTGTTGACATTTAGCTGACTCCTCTCAGATTCTGATTCAGAGAGCAGTTGCCTTGCAGGGAAGGATGAGCACACTCCCATCTATGGATTAGTTCTCACAGCTTTTTTATCTAGTTAGAAAGGAAAAGAGAAAAAGTGACAGATTGCGACTCTTCAGAATAAATCCCTAACTCAGATCTACAACACTAGAACAGCTCTTCTGATATGACTCCGTGCAGGTGGGGAAATTTCAGCTGGAAAGGGTTCTTATTTTAGCTGATCTCTGTGTTTCATTGTCCCATGTACATAGCATTATTCAGTTACACAAAAGAGGAAAAATTGTTACATTTGCATATGTGCAGTTAGGTTATGGCAGTGAAAAACCATGAGGGTGGCACTACTCAGTACCAGACACTGCCATCATTTATCCTGTTGAGAAGCTGCACACCATGAGCTTGGTCCTACACTCCTCTCACTCCCCGAACTCCTCCTGAGTCAGATTCAGCATGTAACCATTTTTTTTTGTTTTGCCACTTGCCAGGAGGCAAAGCTTAAAACTGTATCCTCTGTAAAGAAATGGCAGAAAGATACAGCTCAGTCATGTTTCCCTCCATCCCCAACACAGGTGCTGGAGTGAGGTTACTGTTTCCTGGCTGGAGACATGCTCAGCCTTCCCAGCTGCAGAACACAAAGCTCCTTCTCCCCAGTATGTGCTGCCCCAAACCTGCACTGAAAGCAGAGCAAAGCCAAGCCAGCCCCTTCTTTTCATCCTTCAATCCAAGTGCCTGGACTCTACATCCATCTGTAGAACCCCAAGTTCTACATGACTGGACTCTTCCCTTTCCTGGCAGTTAGCAGGTTTTACACTGCATTGTTTACTACCCTGAGAAAAAGTCAAAGGATCTTCACTGAAAAACATTAAGTAAGCCAGTAACAACAGCAAAAAAAAAAAAGTTTTCTACACTTAAGGCAGATATGACTTTATATAAATACATATATATATATATATATATATTCTGATCTGAGAGCTCAGCTAAGTAGTTTAGTGATGCCTACTGACTTCTGTTAAAGTCTTCTTGGTATTATTATTGGATAAAATTAACTCAAACAGAAGGCTTCTATATGATGAAAAAGACCTCAGGCTGGAGTGTGAAAAAGATAATAAATGGTTTTTGCACTCTGTCCTCTAAATACTGAAAGGAACATGTTAGCCCAATACACTCCAATTGGGAGAGCACATTGGAAAAGGAGATGGAGAAAAGTAGGATCAGAAAGAAAGATCATAGGGCAAAATAATACAGATTAACAAAAATTCTGTAGGAGTCCTGTTCCTTAACATGTGTTAAGATTTCTATCATCACTGATGTTAATAATTGACATGAAGTACAGTGGGAGTTAGATAACAGCAGGAACATTCAGGCCAGGACTAATTTCATTTTCGAGTGGTGTGAGGCACTGGGTAATGGGGAAATGCACAACCATGTCAGAGATGATCTTCACTGAATTAAACCTCAAGGAATTTTAGTCCATCTAGTAAAAGATTCCTGCTTGTGCTGTGCAACAGGACGTGTTCTTCAGAGAAGTAAAAAGAACAGGAACTTAATTTTGTGTTCATGAAAGTGAGGAATTAATAGCAAAGCCTTAAGTCAGATATAAGCTGCATGGGTATTGTGCAAGCCTCATCACACAGCACTGCCATCTCACCCCAATTTATGATCTGGAACACAGCAACTTTTACAGCTTTTAGCTGGAACTGCAAGTTGTACCAAAACATACGATGATTTTATAAATACAAGGGAAAGAGATAAAAGCTCCAAATTCCTTTTGGTCCTTCACCTAGCTCAAGTGTAAGCTGGACACATTCTGATGACACACTACACCTCCAGACTCTGCAGATTACACTGCTGGTATCTGAGTTCAGGGTTTAAATAGAGTCACTCCATCCTCTCTGAACTCAGAATGTATATGGAGGCCAAGATGAGCTTTCTAGCACAAGCAAGTACAAATAAATTACTAGGATCAACCTGAGCATGGGTGATGCCTTGAGAGGCTCCCTAGAACAGAGGCTACGTAGTGCTAAAGGAAGTAAAGGCCTTCAAAGGATACACCTTGGGCAGTACAAGAGTCCGGCTGTGGCTACACCCAAGATGGACGGTGGGTCACAAATTTTCACACTTTTATAGTTTTGGTCCATTTACATATTGGGGTTAATTGTCCAATTACAGCTCCAGGTTATGCAGTCCCATCCTCCCAGTTTGCTCTCCTCAATTCCCTGTTGTTTGTACTTTTTGGGCCTGAAGCTGCAGTGGTGTCCTTGGTTCTGGGGATGGGAAAGATTGTTTTGTGTGACTGAGCTGTGAGGAGAACTTGCTAACAATGCAGATGAAGTTCAGAGATATATACTAATGCAGTACAGAATCTGAAAAATATGAAAGCTAAACCTTAAGGCATCATGGGCATGAGCTGTGGGATTGTGTGGCAGGCCATATTTTACTTTTCACCATCGTATCTGATAGGAGTCCTCACAAAGTGCCAGAAAATCTCAGCCCATGGGATCAGTGTCCTCTGAGTGCAGCTTTCCAGCCCACAGCATTCGCCACAGAGAGGGAACTCAGGCTTTTGCTTATCTTTACACTGCCAGAGTCCCTGCTTTCTAGATCATACCACCAAAAGCAAGCTCAAACCAGAGGTGAATCTACTTCATGATACAACAAACTGCTATCACTGTTATTTGTCCTGTATATTCTTATCTCACAGTTTGCAATTAATCACCACCCTGGAAATCAAACACTAAGCTATTTGTACATTCTCTTTGAAAATACATTTCAATTTCCTTTTACTTGAACTGCCCTGTCCTTTGCCACACCTGCTGAGTGCATCAATCTGCACAGCACACTCTGGATATACCTGAGGAGTCTGATGACTCACATGAGACAGATAGAACATAATTTCTATAGAGAGAATGCAAGACTAAAAGTGTGATGCAATTACATACAGAGGGATGTGTGATCATTAGCAAATAACCACATTTGCATGGTGAAGATAGTTGCAGTATGTTGTGACTGAAGACCAGGTTCTGTTCTCAGAAATATAAAGTTCTCTTCAGTGCATGACCCTGTCAGCTACATGAGCACCAATCTGTATTAAACACCAAAATCCTGCACAGGAAAACTGTAAATCTAATTCCATCTATTTCATAGATAGAAACATTTTTGGATGCATGTTAGCTTAGCCTTTGTGAAATCTAGGTTTATTCTATTCTAAGCTGTTGAAATCTATCTTATTCTCTTCTGTCTGGAGAGATTTTGTACTTTGCAGAGAACACAATTGGGAGAGGCTGATTTTATGGAAACAGCAGAGCACATGGACTGGTCT
Source organism: Onychostruthus taczanowskii (assembly GCF_017590055.1). Classification (NCBI taxonomy): domain Eukaryota; kingdom Metazoa; phylum Chordata; class Aves; order Passeriformes; family Passeridae; genus Onychostruthus; species Onychostruthus taczanowskii. The sequence continues at coordinate 14,962,389 of NW_024498573.1, read as the reverse complement.
CCAATCTAACATTTATAGGGAAGGTTTCCCTGGTTTCAGCACAGCTCACAGATACAGTTGAAGGTACAGCTTATTTCTCAGTACTGTCATTCAACTTAAGACTACTTGGCTTTAGAACAAATATCTTGGATTCCCAAAGCCATCCTTGTCCTAAATCTGTAACCTGCAGGGATGGCTGCCTTACCTCCCTCAGGTCTTGTATCTATTGGTTTTACTCCTGAAATGTTTTTGCCACTCTGTGAGGTATTTTCACCATGAATGTATAATTTTGCAAATATTCAAACAGATGGCTCTGAAGATTGCTAGGCTTCAATGTGTCTGAAGGACAAGCACATTTAGAATATGTGCTCTCTGCTCATTTGTTTAAAAGAATCTAATTTCTACATAAAAAATTAAAAAAGCCTTGAGCAACTGGAAATGCTGAAAGCAATACTCCAATCACTGCTCGTTTCTGAGTGATTCAGTGCAATTCTTGCTACAGATCAAACTCATCTCCAGTCTGAGATGTCTTTGTGTGATCACTCTCAAGTGAAAATAAAGTTACAGATAAAGCTATCTATTGTATTTCAGTCTTCTTTGTTGTGAGCGAGCTAAAAAAGCACACATTTACAGCCTTATTTTTATGCATTACTTATATTAATTTGGTGTGAAATGCCACTTCTGAACCAACAGCTGGCTGAACTCTGAGTCTGCTGAACCTGTGTTATGAAAGAAGGAAAATGAACTAATACTTTATTCAAAGTTTTCCTGGCAGTACGTCTGTCCTGATGATTTAACTGCTATTTACACTGAAACCAACATGCAATAAGATTGTAGCCTATGACTCCCAAGGGAGCAGCTATGGAATTTTTGCATTCTGCAAAATGTTATGGGTTGGCAACCTCTCCTGTGTGCTACACAGATCACTTCAATCCCCTGTGTTTATCCTATAAACAAGAAAGTGCTCTACACTGTTGTGCTAAAGAAAACAGCTGAAATCTAAAGCAGCTCAGTCCTGTTTAAGCTGTTCCCAGACACACTCCCTACCACATGGGTTTGTTTTCCATTGATTTGTTAATGAAAGCTGGCAGCAAATGCTACACTTCTACTGAGCATATTAATCATCAAAAGAAAACAGTATTTCTTCAGCTTTGGCAATTCCTGTACTCCACATAAAGAAGGCCTCCTGCTTCCCTGTTAACCCTGTGCATAATGCAGGATCCCCTAAAGCATTTGGTTTCTTTGCAGTGGTGGATTTCTGCTCTAAGCCTGGCTGCCTGCTGCGGAGTCAATTAAGATCTGAAAACATCCATGTGGCTCCTGCTTCAGAATTCCACTTGTGCAAGAAGCACAAACACTGCATGCTCGGTGCTTGGATGCTTTTGAGAAATAAGAATGCAATCCTGGAGCAGCTGCTCATTTTCCCAAAACAGAGTAAGAGCAGCATCAGCTTAACATGACTGATTCTTGTCATTTACAGCAACCTCCAGCACTCACCGTGCGTGCTGATTGTCTGTAAGGCACCAGGGAATTCCTCGTGCCACAAATGCCCTTCATAGGCTCTAGCACAGGCATTTTTCATCTTGTTGTAGGGTAACATGAGAGGGGTCTAAGAGCAGAGCCTACCAGAGACAGAATTTGCCCTCAACCAGGCCTTTTCTTCTCCTCATCCCTAGATTATGGGTTTTGTTACTAATGGTTCTCTTGAGGCAATTTTCTCCCTTGAGAACAAGCTACCCTGCACACACTGCCCTGAGAGAAACTGCTTACAGCTCAATACTGGACCTGAAAGCTCCAGAAATTTCATTTTATTGCAGTACTAATTTGTGCCATGCAGCATATGGCACTATACTGGTGGGGTCCTCTCCAGAAGGGAGGATGGCACTGTTTCAGTGCACAATGGGTCTTAATCCAGCATTAAAAAATCATCTATCCTCTACAGCAAAGCTGCATTATTGCAGATGATAATCACAACATTTGTATTGTCATATCCCCACATTCAAAGCTTTGACCAGGTTTCCAAGCACAAAGAGGAAATCAGAGAAATGCAGTTCATGCACCTGTGGAGGCACCAATCCAAGGCTGAGGGAGTAATCAAGTACAGGCTATTTAAAAACCACTTCACTGATCAAATAACCCACTATTCACATATAGTTACTTTATCTCCTGTGATGGAAAAAATCCCTGAGGTCGATTAAATGCAGTGGAGACATTGATGATGACTGTAATCATCCTCTTATTTCTATTATTTACATTCCAGCTTACACAGAAGGATGTACCTGCCTGGTGACCAAATCAATTCTGCTGCAGAATTATGGACAATTATTGTTAATAGTTGAGCATAACAAAAGAGGGGAAAGGCAGTCCTTGGTAGGGGGGTTTGCACATACTAGACTACAAACAACAAAGTACCACCAAAATCTCTATAATACAGAATATTTCAGTGTCTTGAATCAGGTATAACTTCCTTTTTTGCCCCTCTAAGCCTCACTTTCAAATTACTTCCTTAAATCAGTCCTAGGAGAAATCATTTGATTGCATGTCTTCATTAGTCTCTGGAATGAATTTAATGCAAATTATAATTGTAACAGGTAGATGAGTTTTACTCCGGTTTACGTGGGAGCAGTTTTATTCACATTTATTCACATCTTTTCCCACTCGACTACTGCAGCAGAGAATATCCTGGGCTGCAAAAGGGCAGTGGGCTGTCCCAGAACAGCACAGGACAGAGCAGTGTCAGCTGGAGCATTGCAGTTCCTACAGCACCTCCAGCAGGCACAAATTTCAGTTCCTCAGTTTAGATACCTTGGCAATAGAGTTCCTGACAGAAGGAAAATGCAGTGCTTGTTAATTATGCTTGGTCTATATCTCTCCAGCAGACACTGCATTTTTCAGCCTGAAACTGGTGTTTCCTAGTAAGAACTAGACAAATCCAGTTTGGTGTTTCTCTGAATTTGTGTGCAATCTCCAAGTTCATTATTCTTCAAGTTATCTTTTAGTTTTCCTCTGTCCTGCAGGTTCACCCTAAAGGTGTAAGTTTATTATGAACTGTATTTATAATATGAAAGCTAGTGACAGTTGAAGTCCTTAGAGTAAGAATTATTTAATTTTATTTCTCCTTTTAACATGAATGTTTTATGATTTGTGTGACTGCAAAGAATTCCAGATGAATATTGACAGAATACTGATTCTCTTTCTTTTTAGTTCCTGTGGTTGCTAGCACAAGAAAATAGTAAGAATAGCTAGAAATTAATTCCTTAACAATTTTTAAACTTATTTTGCCTACTTTCCCATGGAAACCAAGCTGTTCATGGTTTATTGTATTAAAGAAATTCCTTCAAATCAGATCACCAAAAAATCAGTTATTATTTGCCTAAATTGTTAGCTAAAAAGCTCAGCTATACTAGTGGAAAAGGATTAACATTTTTTGAAGCAATAACCTATTTTCTTACCTAAATAGATAAAAACTATTGGCAGAGAAGAAACGGCAGACTACAAAGAAAGAAGATGAAATGGAAAAAGGAAAATAAGATGATCTGTGATGTATTTAATGACCGACCATGACACATGTTTGTGAGCCTGTGAGCACAGAAGATACAGTTTACACACAGGGAACAAATAAATCCATTCTTGCCAATAGAATTGATCCTCAGTCTTTACTTCTGTAATATCACTCTTTGATGTTGCCTCAACAGTAACACCCAACTTCTGAGTGACATTTAGAAGCAATAGTGCCTTGAACCTTCTGTACCATAACCCCAAGAAAACAAAACATTTCTCAATTTACAATTAGAACATAGATCAGAATTATTTTTTATGCATAGGATGATACCAAAGGCCTACATTTCTGCTATTTGCACCCACAGAACCATACATTCTCACTTTTCCTGAGCCTTTCCCCAAACACAGAGGCTGCCTGTGTACAGATGGGTTAAGAGCAATGACTCAGCCTTTCTGCTTTAACACAAAAAGAAACAAACTTGTAAAAACAGTGATTTTTAGTGTATCAGACAAGGTTATCCAAATAGAACACAACAGCTCTGTGATATCACCAAAGCCAATGACACCTAAATAACCAGATAGAGAGGTGCGATCTGTTCTTTGCCAGTTACTCGTTAACCAATTTTCATTAATCATAAAAAATGTTTTTACACGATTCTTGATTCTATAACTGCAATCCCCCAATCAGTGTTTTGCTCAGGTGGCCTTGGTCCAGCTACTATCCCTTCTTTTCTTGCTAAGATATTTTGCAATAGCAACTGATGAGTTGGAAGTTCCAGCTTAGTTTACAGATGAAATCTCTTGCAGTATAATCTCGATGTTTCTGGAGCTTTTTAAACTTTACGAGAAAATTTTTCATTTACCAATTAAGAAATCAAAATGTCTTTTATATATTTTTCATCAGAATATTTCAGCAGTTCATTACCTGGGGGAGTATATTTTATAATACTCTCTGGGGCAAATATAAAATGAAAACAAATGTAAAACTAATTAAATGTATTTCATTTGTTGCAAGGACTCAAAAACAAAACTGAACAAAACCAAAAATCAATTTCTACACAAAGCTGTTTCCCTACTTGTCAGACCTAATGCAAAGTAATTTACAAAGTAATCATGGCCAGAATAAACTGAAAAAATATTAATATTAAAAATGCAGGAATCAAAACTCACTGATTTGATGTTAATCCTGTGACTGCAGTACCACTGTATCTGTAGCCAGCATTCCAATTCTGTGCTAGGTTTCATTCCTTGCAGTCACATGATATTGTTCAGAGCACAACCTGACTTATTGACTCGACTTGTATCGATCACTAATCACCTTGCGCTAACACTGTTAAATGAAGTTACAGTCACGTGGTGTTGCGGTGTGATTTAAATAACACTGTGAGGCACAGCTTTCCTTAGAGCTATTAAGAAAACCGCACTACCAGCTCAACTGTACTCCTCAAACGCAATACCTGAAGTGCAAAAGCCATGATCTTTCCCCCCAAAAACTCCTCTTTGTCAAAAGCAGGAATGTCAGAAGCTCAGCCTCCAAGTTGCTTAAATATCTTTTCTTTGGTGACCACAGCTTTCTGCTGGCTGTTCTTAACCTTGCAGATAGGCACAGATAACACGATGCTTATCTGACAGGCAGGAGGTCTGGCAAGCTGCTCTGCAGACTCAAAAACAAGCAGTCCTTCTGTGGATTGGCCAGCAGGACACTGGGGTGCATAAAGCTGGCTTGGGCCCTTCCTGTGTCCCAGTATATCAAGGTTTAAGCTTCATTGACTCCAGTATAGTGGCTTTAATCAAGATTTTTCATGCCTCAGAGAACAGTACAGCTGCTAAAACTTCTTTAATAAGGGTTTTATAGGTGGGGAAGCTGAACAGGAATTAGCTGAAAAGAGATGACTTACTTGTGGCCTTATTAAGCAGCAATTTATTATAAGTCAGGCTGCAACATTGTTTTGCTCTAACATGAAAGAGGAATGTTGGTGAAGTGATTTAGTCAAGTCCTTGATTCAGTTCCTGTAATTTCCTGCATTTTCTCCTGCAGTATCCTTCAAATTCAGGAAGTCCAATGCACTGTGCTAAGTCTCAGGAGAAAGTCCTACATTTCCCATCAGGTCAAGCAGATGCAACCATCTTCCCAGGACTCAGTAGCAATCTGGTCTTTATAAAGCTTACCTTTAGATTTCATAGCCTTTTCTATCTGAATGAAATTAATTTCCTGTTACCTTATTGAGCCCATGTTAGCAATGTTAACAGAGTATCCTGATGAAGAAAGCACTGATATAAGGCAGGTCTAGTAAAATGGACACAGCTTGGAATTTCAGTGAAGCGGACTGATGATTCTTCAACAGAATATATTTTACCTTTGCAGACCAGTATTACTGTAGTAGATTAAAAAAAAAATTGCCTTACTGAAGATCAGTTTCCATTTCTAAGGCACATGTCTGGCCTTACCATAATTCTCACAGGAATAGTCCCATAGGAAACATGATCAACATTGAGGTAACACTGAGATATATGGGGCATGGGATGGCTCCATGGGCACCTGCTCAAGCAAATAAACCCTGTTGTTCCTGCCACTAGCCAGACAAGGAGAAGCCCCTGCTGAAGCAGAACAGAGAATTTTTTCCAGAATGGGACATTTTCACTCAGTGGTGGATGGGACAAGATTATGCAGAGGAGGCACATCCATGTGTTAAATCTTGAGGCATCAGGCTCCTGATGGAGAAGGACTGTCAAACATTTATTTTGTTAGCTCAAAGTATCTTGATGTTCTCAGCTTTTGACCCTTGGGATTAGGCCCCTACCAGAGGCACGCTGCAGAACAGCAGCAAAGCATTATCCCCTTTTTACCTTCCCTTTCCTACTTTCCCCCACAAAGACAGATCAGAGATCAAGCTAAACAGATTATTTCCTGCTGGCACCCACAGCAAGGTAACAAATCCAACTATTGTACAGCAAATGTGTGCTCTGAAGACTCAGTAGTCTGGAACTGAGGAACTATGAAGAGGAGTTAGAATGTGTTGAATATATATGATAGGTCCATTTTGAATATAAATGTAGGTACATTTGTACCTGCCTCCTGTCTCAACTCTGAAAGGCTGCTGCTTATTTCCTCTCCGCTGACCTCACAGGAGGAGAAGGGATCCTGTGAAATGCATGGAAGTGCAAGACCATGCAGCAGAATATCAGCACCAGGACCTGGAAGTTAATCACATCTCCTTTTTTCCTAGGCAGGATATCTCCTCATGCACCATAGCCACTCTTCCTATTTTCTTAGTAATTGCCTCAAAGCTTCCATTCAGGCCACAAAGTTAAAAAATCTCACAAAATCTGCCTATAATGAAAGTATATAAATCTTTCACTTGCAAACTTCTCATTAAGACTATTCCCACTGTTAGCAGAATCTACTATTGGTGAATACTGGGTCAAAAAGCTAATTCCCTTGCAGTCCTTTTACTGTCTCCTTAATGATTACTGAGAGTCCGGAAATGAGAGCAAAAAGTATTTAATTCTTTATTCAACATGAAATTGTCTTGATTTATACTCTTGAAAAATTAATAAAATTCCTCTGAGACAGTCTATCTCTGCTGCCAGGCTTGCCCAAAGTATCTGTTTTATCTGCTGACCTGTGCAGAACTGTAATAGAGAATAATACTTCTGCTTTCAGTGCTGCATTTACTGTAAATTTCCATTCTTCCAGGAAGGTTCTGACAGACACATTTAGCATCTCAGATCAGACTTCAAGAGGAGAACTTAGTCATTATTTGTTCCACTAATACTTTTGAATAAAGACCTAGTAGTTCAATTTGGTGCAGAGATGGGACCTTTGTAGGAGGCTGGAAAAACCAAACCCTCCTGAGCTCACGATAAAGGCACCACTCAGATGTTCCTTCTGTACCAGGGTTCCTCTTTCCACAAATCACAGCACCATTCCATGCAGGCGACAGGATTTACATTCCTATACAAAGCTTAGTTGGGTGTTGTCAGATTTATCCAATTTTGCCTGACAAACAGCATCCCAATTATCCCATACTTTGTTACCTGCCACATATATTTAATTAAAACTAGCCCAACATCTTGGTTATTCTTGGTGATGATGGTATAGACTTCACCAACAGTCACAGGCTAAATGGCATCATGAATAGGATCCTTCACAAGGGTCTCAGGGAGGGAAAAAGTAGAATGTGCTATTTTCAGGCTTTAAAACTTTATGTATACTTTCTTGGCAAACCACTCATTTATTGCCAAGCTTTATCTTGTTTCCTTATGATCTTACTTTTCTCTCCTGTGAAACTCTAGTCTGTCCTACTAAAGAGAAACATTGCCAAAACACATCCACACAGTTTAGGAAGGAGAATTACATCCAAGGTAATATGAACAAAACTGTGGAAAGTCACCCTGTTTCTAATGTTAAAAACATCGAGGAAGATTAAATGTGTGCTCTTGGAGATGGGAGCTGCTGTTCAAATGTTCCAATCCTATATTATTGATAATTGTTTTCAGCTTCAGATACAATCCTTGTTTGCTGACTTTCAAATAACCACTGAAGAAGTTAATCAGCAGCCAGAACAAAACAGCTTCCAGAAGGCAGTGACAGTGAAAAGGAAGTCAAGCACAGTTGCTGTAAACACCTTTTATCCCCTTACCTTTATAAAGCCTTAGCCCTTAAAGCTGGAAATGTTCTTTGCTACTCTGTCATGACACGGCTGTACTGATGAGTTAGAATTTCCCTGCACTAAAAATGCTAAACAGAGCCAAAATAAAAGAACAATTGGAAAGCAGTTAATGAGCAATGAACTTCTCTTACTTTACTACAAAGCTCTTGAAAAGCTGTCCTTCCACTTGCCTATAAATCCAGATGCACACACAGGCACAATGCACACACAGGTTTAGTCTGTTTGCATGTTTGCAGATCAGTTCAATACAGCACAATCTTTATCAGTGATATGATGAAATGCCTTTTCAGACTTGCCTGTAACACACTTGAGAAGCAGCTGAAATAGGGTTCTGGTTGCCAGCAGGCTTATCTTTCATCTTTTACCTCTGACCAACACAGCAGAGAGTCTGTCACCTGCATATTACCTGGATCTTTTAAGTGTGATTTTGGGCAGCAAAGATATAAAGCAAATTCTTCTGTCTTTTTCATTCCTCTGAAATAAACCCACTCTCTCCTTGGAGCTTATCTGAAAGCTTGAAATTGAACTAATGAATACGTCAGAAGAAACCACAAACTGGACAATAAAATGCACATACAAAAGGCTCTGAGCATCCTCACCCTAATGCATAATTCAAAGAAGTTGAAATGAAAAATTGTTAAAACTCTTCCTCACTTACCTGCACTAATAAATATCAACAGACCATGGAACTTTGTTCCAGGTGCACCATCAGATGAGCAAATGTTTCTCTTCCTCTGAGAAGAAGGGATTTCAGAGATGGCCCCTTGGCCAGCCCTGCTCTGAGCCAGCAGCACTCAGGGCACCTCAGCTTCCAAAGGCCTTCATGTGTCAGGAAGGTTTCACAACATGCAGTGATCTCTAAAGAGAAAACAACAAAATATTTAATGTCTGCAATGCCTCATAACACTTCATTTCCCAATTTGTATTCAATTTCTGTCAGCAGCTTGCAGTGTATTCATCATCCTCCAGCCCAGGCAAACCCTGTGATTCCTGCTCCACTTGAATGAGAAACAGAGTCAGAAGTGGAAGGTAACTGCTTTAAAGAGCACAGCAAATCCATAAATACCCCTGAACTTGAATACAACAAAAAGCCAAACTACAAAACCTCTTTTTTCCATATTTCATAAATATTAGATTGGGTACAAATAGTATAATTTATAATATATATGTTTTCATTCCCAAGGCTTCCATAGACATTACATGCAAATGTTCAATTGTAAGAAATCAAAATACCAAACTCTGGACCATTTAATGTGTTAATTGATTTTCAGAGGTGTCAGGCAGTTTGTAGCTTTGCTTGCTCAATTATTTCTTCTGCCTAAAGTAAGATGCAGTTCTGACTCTATTAGTTCATTATGCTGTAAATCAGAGAAAGAGAAAATAGAAAAGACCAGCAGGAGAAGCAAACATCATCAAGGTTGACAGGAATGTTAAATGAATTTTCTCCCAACATTGTGCTTAAGATCATTTCAATAATAAGAGTGAAATAAATTTCTTTTGTTCTTCAAGTGAAATATTACCCTTTCATTTTACTAAAAACAATTCAAACAGAAAGGAAAGAATGGCTGCCAAAAGTTTTTAATTAATGAAGACCCCCTAGTGAGGATGAAAACCTACACATCCCACCTCTTGGCATTTATTATCATAGCTCCTGTCAAGACAGGAACAAATTGTTCAGCTACATTGCAGAAGTTTTTAATACAGAATCCATAAAATTTAATTCATGGAATAAACCTCTTGGCAACTGCTTTCTAGTTAAGTAAAACTGGTTTCTTTCCAGATCACTGATCTTGTTTTGTAGGTAATTACATTTTAAAATTGTACTTTTTCCCAATATTACTTTGAAATATCTCCTTTTTAAAAGATAATTGCATAAAAACAGCCTTCTTAGTTCTTTTGATATAATTTTTCATCAATATTTCATTATTCTAGTCACTCTCTACTAAAAGAACCCATATTCTGGAGTTTCATACCAACTTTCACTGTAGCCAGGATTTCTCTGAGCCTTTTGCTAACATCTAGAGCAAAATAGATAATCAGATTTTTCCTTTTAAGATTATTTTTTGAACAAGAATTCTTGTGCTAAACTGCTAAAAAAATAAATTAAAAAAGAAGAAAAAAACAGCTGAGAGGAAAATATGTTCTCTCCTTGCCGTTCACCTATAAATGAAAATGGATATGAAATACAAACACACTACTATGTGCAAAAATATCCTGCTAGTGTCTAAGGATGTCAAAACTGCAGACATCAGATGGGGCTGTAGTGCAAAAGAGCCTTGGCATTCATGTGGGACCATGGAGGAGCTCCTGGCCATTCTGGCTCAGAGACCAACTTCTCTTGTGACTCTTCATCTTCCCTGGAGATCACTGCTCCTAACCCCCAGGACAAATATTTAAAGAGACAAAGAACTAGTTTGTGAGCTTGAAAGTTGGGTTATTTACTGAATAAATATAGAACTAGAGAAGATAGAGGTTTATTTGGCTTATTTGACTAAAAATTCAAACTGCCCTCCTGATCTCCAGCCATGAGTGGAGATAACTGAAATTTCCGGACACACCAGAAAATCTGTAGGACACAAGATGGGACTTGAAATCTTATCTTGCTTCCATTGACATGCAGGGATGTGTCCTGGCTTTAACAAGAGTGGGAAAGGCTCCCAAAAGTCTCTCTTTTAAAACATCAATGCTCAGTCTGCATCCTACAGGCTCAGAATTGCCCCATTATAACACTGTTTCAACAGCCTGTGGAGTTTTAGTGACAACACCAGGCAAGAAAATAAGCTGTTATCAAGGAAAAAAAAAATCACCCAGCTCACTTCCTTCTATTGCCTTTAAGTCCAAGGTAAAAAAGAAAAATATAAAAAAATTATGCAGTAAGGGCAAGACAAAGAATTCAGTTCCTCTCATTCCTAGAATAAGGCAAGTCATCTTTTCAAGGTTGATATGAATGGGTAGATTAGTTCAGAAGAAGCTGCAAAGAAATCTAGAAATACTTTACTCAAGTAAAGTCCCTAATTATCTCATCACAATCCCAGTTGTCAGGAAACAGGGACAAAGATGCAGCTCCAGATGGTTTCTCCTTCCCAAAAGTTAGTGTATACCTACAGAAATAGGAGCATTACTACAGAATATATGGGTCTTAATCAGAATTAATCTACAGCACTAAATTCAAGGAAGTTACTATTTCAAATGTATTTTTTCATTAAAGACTCAAGTATTTCCTAATTTAAGCACTACAGCAAGTTCCAGTTTCTTCTTACTGGCTCTCCAGTGCCATTTGTGAATGACACCAACCTCATAATTATCCCTTATTATTTGTTTTTGACCCTTTTCATTATCTCTTCTCTGTTTCTTTAGAAAATTCATTTTAAAATTACTGATCTCACTGAAAGCCTTGATGTTTCACTGTGTCCTCCTATCCCAAATCTTTACTTTAGCACTCTGGTTTTCTCTCTAATGAAGATTTCAATCACTGTTTGCTTTACTGTCAACCACCTTGAGTGGCTGAGCGTAATGAACTCCCTTAACCCCAGAGGAAGCCACTGCAAACCTGTCAGGGTTAATGGGCTCACGGGCTGCTGATTTCACTGCACGCTCTCCCACAGGCAGCAGGAGAGTCCCGCAGCAGCCTGACCTCCACAGCCTGCCAGGAGTGGGAGGGCAGGAGGAGGGATGGCCGAGGGAGCCAGGCACGCTCCTGTGTTTTCAGTAAACACTGCCTGGAAAATGGGCCTGCTTTATAGCCCAGATTAGAGACTAAGATAGACAGACAGAGAGAGAGCAGCTGGCTGGGATGGAGAAACCCTCTGAGGGGAACTGCAGGGCTCACCTGAGGAAGAACGGGCCAGGGAATCAGGTGCACAGAGATGTCAAGCAACAGTGGTAGCTGAAGGCTGCAGGGTGGGTACACAATTACAGCAGTGGCATTCTCTGCTACCATCAAAGCTGTGCAGCTGCTCAGTCCCTGCACAAACCTTCCTTGCTGCTTTCCCACTGCTGGTCCTGCATCTCAGCCGTGTTTGCTGGAGCTTCAGCTCCCTTTCTTTCAGCTTCCTTTCAAATTTATTGCAAGGAGTTTTTATGCATGTCACAGGAACTGCAGCTCATCTAGGAGAGTCCGGATCACCACAGGAACTCTTGGTGGTGGATCTGAAGGCAGGTCCCAGCTGTTTGCTGTGCAGCCGCACTGCTGAGGGCTGACATATCCAGACCAAAGCCAGCTGAGAGCCTGCACAAACTGCAGTGTGTAATTCCTCCTGTCTCCACTAAGAAAAGAGCCCGACCCAAACTGATTTGTCTCCAGAGAAGAGCAACATGAAATACATTTGTAGACAAGAAAAAGCAATGCAAGTTGCTGCCTGTCTGCTAAAGTCCTTACCCAGTCTAACTGGAAACATGGCACCAATGGCACCAGGATATGACATGTCCTGCATGGGCAAACAATGTGGATGTGAAGATTCTTTGGCTTGGTGTGATAACAAAGTTTTGGAAAACATGCAGAAATAGCTAAGCAAACACAACTACTACGTATCGAGCAGGAAAAACAGTAATCTCCAGGATACTGAGGCACATGTGGGTATAGAAAGTCACAGAGGATTATTACTTTCTTCTTTCTGAATTCATAAAGATGACATTTCACTGCAAAGAAAGCTCTCTTCATAGACTGATTTTGAAGGAAATAGCCTTGAGGTTGCTCTAATCCTGCCAGGGAGATTCAGTACAATAAGTCTCAGATCACACCACTGGATGGGAAAGCATCTAAGACAGCCAAAGCAGTGGAAGTAAAAGTCTCCAGTGGATTTGTGGGTCAGGTTCTCAGCTACTCCAAACAGGCTGCAGTGCTCCACCTGCAGCTCTGAGGCCTGGCTGAACACTCTGTGTTTGTGAGAGGGACATGGAACAGTCCAGCAACACCTTATTTCTTCACACTGCTGCTTTTCCCTGGAAGCTTCTTAGCATTGCTTATATGAAATGCTGGAATAAATCTGGATTTCTGAGATGTCTAATTTTCCTTAATGTTCACAGTTAACTGAAATATTACATATATAAAGTGCCACCCTCTTATTATTTAAAGCCTAAATTAACGTAATTACCATAATTAGGACAAATGCTTTTCCCAGTCTATTATGTCTTAGCTTTTCCTGAAGGCAGATTCATTATCTTTGGGCCAGCTTTTATCTAACAATGAAAGCATTATTGAAATTGGTACCATTAATGTTCATCAAGACTTGCACATCACCACTTACCTTGATATTACTGATTTCTACTCTGATTGCCTAGGTGAAAAATTTTGTGGCTCATTAGGAAGACCAAGTATTAATTGAGAATAAAAAAATTGAAATAGAAAAGGTTGCACTAGCAAAACTAAAAGTCCAGAAATCTTTAACACAGATTGAAAGTGTGTTAAACTAGTGGTCAAAGCCATTAAGTCAAATCTCACCATGTTTCCAGTTTGGAATTTATTCGGAATACAAAAAAGAGGAACAAAATAGCTGTCAGACATTTTTAACTAGCCAAGTGGGATACTGGTAGGAGATATGCAGCACGAGCTTCTTTACTGACCCACCCTGAGATGCACCTAGGTCTTGCCTTGATAGCAGTAGACTTGGGAATGTCTTTATGTCTCTCAGAGCTGCCATGATAAACACAATTAATTCAAAGAATGAAGTTCTGCTGGGCTTCCCTGCAAAGCAGAGTAACTCTTTGCACATAATGGAGCTGCAGCACAACATCTCTGCACCCACAGCCAGTGACTGAGGAAACTCTCCAGTACTTAGCTACCTGCAGCTATCAGCACAGAATCTGACAGTTTTATCCTTCAGAAAAACTAAATTCCAGTTTAACTCTTCCTTTTGACTGAGAACTCATATTACAGTGTGCACTCATAAAAAGAGTGGTATTGTATTTAAATAGAATGTCTCAGTTACAGCAGCAGCAATATAAACTTTGCTGAATGTTTTATTGTCACACAGCATTCCTTGCAATAAAGGCACCTCAGTTACTCTGAATGCTCCTGGAAAGGATTGCTCTCCTGTAAGGTCAGGCTGGCAATAAGCATATCTCAGTTTGCCATTCCCCTTGGTATAAGCAAGTCCTTTTTATGTTCCCTTACATGTTTTCTTCTTAACAAAAGGCCCAAGGAAGCGCTCAGAGGCCTGGGCAGTGCAATACACTGCACTGAAAGAAGGAAAGCAGGAGGGTGGAACATACTAGAGTGAAAAGGGTGGAGTCACTGCATTGCCCCTGTCCACACACACCCTCCAGGACTTTCAGGTTGCCAGACCACAAGCATGCCCTCTGAACAATTCACTGTGCTTGCCACCACTAAACCTTTTCCAGCAAACCTGAGCCCTGGCAATCAGATACTCAGAGAGCATCAATTCTGGAACCAAAATTTGTGTTCACACTTCCAAAAAGTTTTATCACCATGCTAAAATTCAGGGTCTTCATTTGGTGCATCTGCTGGAAGGTGAAAACCCAAGTTCCAGTGTGAGAGAGCCACAGTCACAGTGGCTGCCCACTGTCAAATCTGTCCTTACAAATTACTTCTTATCAGAAGTCAGACCACAGGCAGAAAGTTCAAGTGGGGTCTTTGTGATCTGGATAGCTGGTTTCCATTTTTAGGAGTAAAACCCATTAAAATATTCTACCCTGATTTTCTTTTCCTGTTTGGTGAGTTTGTGGTATGCCAGGAATGCCAGCTGTTCATTTAATACCTCTCATGACTGTATAGGGAGGATATTTCTTTCACTAGCTCAGTACTGAAAAACTGGCAAGCTAAGGGTAGTGCAGAGCAGAACCTTTCCAAGGCATGGGGTGCTGGCCACAGAAGCTGCTTCTGCTACAAATCATCAATCTGGGTGGCAGGCACTTTGTTGTTCCACCTAGAAATGTGGTTCAGAGACTGTTCATTTCTGGAACTGAAAGAGTTTTGTTAAGTAGTATAAAGACCAGCAACTGTCCTGACTCTTCTCCAAGGCAATTTTCCTTGACTGTTGAAGTAGCCAAAACTCTAGCACTTTTTCTGGAAGATCAGAAGTGTGTATCTTTGCTAAAACTCACCACATGGAAAACTAGATTTGACAGACTTTATCATGAATTACCTTAACTTTCTGTTACATTCATCTGGAGTACTTTACCCCAGCAGACAATTATTTGATTGATCCTTTTCCACTGTAAACAACCAAAACAGCAGCTCTCATGATTCCACTTCTTATATCAACAGGGCCTACTCAGCACAGCTGTTCAAACATTTGTTAAATCACTTCACAGCAAATAACAATATGGTGCAGCATGCCTGTTCCTCATTTCAACTTAACCATAGCAATATTTAGCATGCACTAAAAAAACATATGCTCTATTCACAAAAAAAAATTACTTCATCTTAACCAACAGCAGCCTCCAAGTCTCAGAGGATACTGGAAAGTTCCATAGTTAAGTAGAGTCTTAAAGGCTGTGAAAGATGAATAGCTTCATTCATCCTGAAACCTAATTCCTAAGAATGTGCACCCAGAAGTTCAAACAATCTGACTACACTTTGGTGCCCAAAGGCTGGGCCTGATTCTGCATCTCTTAATTTATTTTGTATGTATTATAGCACAATCCACAATCCCCTAAAAATACCAGGAAACTGTTGTGATAGAAGAAAACAGTGAAAAGAATGCCCAGCACTAACACATTAATTTGAGAAAACAGAGGCATGAAGTGACTCACTGAAAGAAAATTATCTACTAAGTCAGGGAGCAAAATTCAAATTTTTAGACTTTGCAGTGTCAAAGCCACTGGACCCTTCTGGGTTCCCACACGTATCCTGATCTCCTACAAATTTGTCCTGCTGCATCCTTAAAACTTAGACAAGCAAATCAGCAAATTTTGTCTTAATTCCTGAGCTCTGAGTAAAGATGTATTTCTCTCCCTGCATCTCTGTTTCCTACAGGGACCTTAGCAAGAATTTTATGAATTACACAAGAAAAGAGACCATCACCTGAACCGGCTCGTGTCTATTCCTGCGCTCCTGCTTCAAAGCACACTAAACCTGCTGGAATGTGCCAGGAGTGATAGAATCAGCAGCCAACCCCACTCCAAGCTGAGACTGCAAACACGCATGGCTCCCTCTAGACACAGGTTTTAGATGAGCTGCTGATTGGCAAAATATCAGAATCCTGTTACAATTTTACACAGCTGAAGAATCCACAGAGCCTGTTTTCTTGCAGAGCTCTGTTCAGTCTCCTTGATAAAGATCTAGTGCAGCCTGCTGCTTATAGAAGGAAAAAGTAGAGATGCATTCACCTGGCAGCACGAGAGCACAGCACCTTTCTCAGGACTGCTCTGGCTACACACTCAGTGTCTTTGGAGAGTCCATCCTTACTTATTTCCCCCTTTTTATCTCCTCTTTATAGCCTTACTATCAACTGACAGAAATTTCTAAATCTTTGCATTGTTCTGTTTTCCTCCCTGAGAACAGCTCAAGGCATTTTTCAAGTATCAAAATTAATTTAAAGATTCTGTTCCTAGGACTAGATTCCCCTATGAACACATTACAGAGACTTCCAAATTATAAATAGCACTGGAGGATATAAAAATCTAGTTGTGTAGAGTGGTATTTTTGAGCATTTAGGCTCTTGTCTCTCACTGGAATTCACTATGACTAAATTTTTTTGAATCATCTCAAAATGATAAACCATAGAATATGGTATTTATCTATGAAAATAAAACAGATTAGACATGACCCCTTTTAAGACCACAGTGGCATTTGTGATTTCTTACAGATTACAGAGTGATTTATTCAGTTTACAACACGTATAGCATGAGGAGCAGATCTCATGAGTGATGCAACTTTGTTCTGAGGACTGAGGAAATGTGATATTTGAAGCTCTCCATGAACTGTCTGAAAAGGTTTTCCCCGGAAGTTTTTGTTAGGGGGGAGCTAAACAGTGAAATGTGTAAATGCAGTTTGGGTTTAGCAAAGACCAAGTCTATATTGCCTTTTCTATTTCAAGATCTCTATTTATTTAGAAACCTAATTTCTCAACCTCTAGTTTGCATGTCTTTGACAACTTTCATTCACACCATATGCAAATACTAAATGTGTTACTGTTAGGAGTAACACGAGATGATTTATTATTCATTTAATCAGATGCATCTGCTAATACCAGAAGACTGTAGTTTTGAATTCTATCAATATTTGCATTACCAGTAACTGGAGTCAGCTAAGCACGTACCGGTTCAGTTTTATGGAGGGCTATTAGAGGGGGTTTAGTTTTGCATATCCCACTCCTTTGGGATCCCTAAGGAGACTGCTGACTTTCTGCTCTTCCCTTGGCCACTTCTGGCCACTGCTGGAGGCAGGATCCTGAGCTGGATGGACCCCCAGTCTGACTCCATGATGCTTATTATAAATTATACAGGTATTTTACATAGAAAGAGCACACAAAAGGTATTTACACTCTGTATTAGCAGAACTCTGCTTCACACTGAATATCCTCCATTCTCTGAACCAGGACTGGAGTTAGACAAAAATTGTTAAATAGCTAAATTAGTTGAAAATATGAAGTGAATCACCGCTGCCTCTTCAAGAACAGCACTTTTTATGTAGGCTTAGAAATATCTTCTGCTTATTTTTTTGCTAAACTCACAAAAGCATAAAGTAGTTGTAGCCAAGGCAATGCCACGGGAAGCACTCCCAGAACAGCAGGAGTGGGCATGAGGAGCAGGGCCCAGGGGGCTGCTGGATGCAGCACAGCCCCAGCCCGAGGGGACTGGCTACAGCCCTGAATGCCCCACTGCACCTCCATAAACACCCATTGTGCTCCCTCAACGAGCAGCACGTCTCAAAGCTGAAAACCAGCAATGTGTACGCCTGGAACATTTAATTTGGGAAATTGGGAAAGCGTGCTCATCTCCTGTGGCTCCTTTTTCTCTGTGTTCTTCCTTCATAAGGCCTCAGCATTTCACAGACACTGAAGAATTCAAAGAATGCCATTAACCAAGATACCACCCTGATAATTAAAACTAAGTACTTGTTCTGAAAGAATCCCATAGCAAATCTTAATTCTTAGACACAGAAACTCCTTTTCAAACCAAATTATTACAGCTTTTTGTTTTCTAGGTGATGTCTCAGCTCTTCTTTTTTTCATTTATCACTCTTTCCCAATAATTACTCCATCACAATCATGAAACTATATTATTATTCTTTCATAACTTACAAAGCCCATTTTCCAAGTTTTGGTCTCAAGAGTTTGTTCTCTGCTTGCTGGGTTGCTTTTAGATTGTGGCTACACCTGTGTTTATCACAAGGGAGAGAAAAGGAGAAGGGAAGAAATTATAAAGGGAGAGGTGGAAATGAATTGCTGGAGATTATGTTCTCTTAGGACAAGGAAGATGTGTCAATGGATGAAAAAAATGGAGAAAAACTATCAAGAATAGCTCCCACACACTTCACCTACTTGTTCTGAAAGAATCCCATAGCAAATCTTAATTCTTAGACACAGAAACTCCTTTTCAAACCAAATTATTACAGCTTTTTGTTTTCTAGGTGATGTCTCAGCTCTTCTTTTTTTCATTTATCACTCTTTCCCAATAATTACTCCATCACAATCATGAAACTATATTATTATTCTTTCATAACTTACAAAGCCCATTTTCCAAGTTTTGGTCTCAAGAGTTTGTTCTCTGCTTGCTGGGTTGCTTTTAGATTGTGGCTACACCTGTGTTTATCACAAGGGAGAGAAAAGGAGAAGGGAAAAAAATTATTAAGGGAGAGGTGGATGAAATTAATTGCTGGAGATTATGTTCTCTTAGGACAAGGAAGATGTGTCAATGGATGAAAAAAATGGAGAAAAACTATCAAGAATAGCTCCCACACACTTCACCTAAAATGTACATATTTTCTATGATTTTCTATTTTTCTGGGCAGACAGGTGAAAACTGAAGCTCAGATTTGTTCTCTGGGAGTTGTCATACACAAAGGCTGTGATCTGGAATTCTGTTTAGCACCCTAGGACAGGCAGGAAATCAAGAAATCCTTTTGGCTACCAGCAGTGAAAATACTGCTGCATTCATGCTGAGAAACAAAGGTGGGCACAACATCTACACATAAATATTTCAGGAAACTTACCTCCTCAATTCAAAAATCTAAGCCTCATTATTAATGTTAGAAAGAAAATCTTATTAAATACTTCATAAAACCCCATTTCCTGGAATACCCCAACAAAACTGAGATGAAATCACACTTACAATCATTTATCACTATATGAAATACTACATTTGTACCCTCAATCTTGTATTGAAGCACCTGTCACTGCTTATGGGCACAATACATGAATTTTATGCCTATTTGAATACAAAGGGTGGCTGTAGAGGAAAAGAAATTGATAAATACAGCCGTATCTGAATTCTTCAGTTCTGTGGATTGCCACAGAAGTTTCAGTTCTCAAGGCTTCTCCAAGCTTGTCTGGGTTTAAGACTTCACAGAAAGGAAAGAGTTTGTGAAATAACTAAACCTGGAGCTCAGAAACTTAATCTCATTTCACAAATGTTTGAAATGCTCTCATTTAACAGTTTCTGAAGTGAAATACAGCAGACTTCCAGGGCTGCAACATCATCTCCTCATTTGCAATCCAAAGTTTATCAAGGGCTTAACAGAATTTAAGCTGTTTTTTGGTTTTGTTTTGTTTTGTTTTTTTTTTGGGGGTTTGGTTTTTTTTTTTTTTTTTTAATCCAGAGAATCATCCTTCCAGACTCTCAGAGACTGGTCCTGGCAATGAAACAGGAGGCTGAAGCACTTAATTTATGTTAGACACCACATCTCAGAGCAGTGTAAGACAGAGGAACACCCTGGAACTTGCTCTCATCACTCAGTAGAAAACGGTCTGCAGCACTGCCCTTTCACAGACACTGACATGATCCTTCCAATGTAACAAATTGCTTTATGTTGTGGGGGTGTGGCATTTCAAAAGATGTCCATTTGCCTTCTTGCATCAAAATGAAAAATGTCTAGTGCATTGTTATGCCTTTTTAGTAGGTATATTAAGATCTAACAATATAGCTGAAATAAAGACTTCTTTGCTTGCTAGTAATTAATGTTGAAACAGCACAAGATACAATAGAAGGAAATATGCCTTAAGATTCATTTTCCCATGTTATAAAATGCAAACTCTCTCTGCTATCTTACCTTTACCACAGTGCTGTGGGTGACAAGGCTGTAAAATATGAGGAATTTTTGTTGTTTGTTTGTGAGGGGGTTTTTTGCTTTGGTTTTTGGTTGGTTGGTTTGGGTTGTTTGTTTTCATCTGGATTATTGCTCACCAGCTATCTTACCTTTACCACAGTGCTGTGGGTGACAAGGCTGTAAAACATGAGGAATTTTTGTTGTTTGTGAGGGGTTTTTTGCTTTGGTTGGTTGGTTTAGGTTCTGTTTGTTTTCATCTGGATTTTTGCTCACCATGTTTTCAAACTAACTGGCTCGTGCAGACTGAGAATATTGAGATTCCTCTAAAACAAGGGTTCGGATAATGAATTTCAGTTTCAATTATTTCTGGTTTCTCAGGTTTGAGAGCTGTCTCTGCAGCCTATGAAGCCGTTTTGTACCATCACAAGATTTGTGATCTAAATTCAAAGCAGGAGCTCTAAAAATCAGAGAGATGCAGTCAAGCTCTAAAGAACCAAGATTAACTATGCTTTTGTTTAAAAATAACATTAAATTCTGCACCTAAAAAGCACAACTCAACTCCACGTAAACTCCCTCAGAGTAAAGCCCCAGTTTTGCTCACTCTTGTTCTATAAAACTGAACAGTAAATAATTCAAACGTTTCATTAATTTTGTAGGAACGGAATAATGTTAAAAGAGTACAAATCTATAGCCTGAAGTGTCCGGTGCAGGGGAAGAACTGAGAGCTTGGCTGGGGCTGGAATTCACCCCTGGGGATTGTGAGGGGAGCAGGGACAGCACTCCCCACCTGCGGGGAAATACCGGCGCTGAAGGAGCAGCAGGACAAGGCAGAAGCAGCTTGGGCATATCCAGAAAAATCTGCCCAGTGTTGTGCTGCTCATCACCTGCCCAGCAGCACAGCCATCCTTTCCTTCCCCGTCCCCAGCCTGCTCTTTTCCCTGCAGCCAGAACGGCCGCGTTCCGTGAGGGAACCATTGTCTGTGCGCATGGGGAGCGCTCGGGAGCTGCTGAGGGGCAGGGCCGGTTACCTGGGCACACGCAGGGGCTGCTCCGTCCTGCTCCCAGACACGGGACGGGGCACAGCGGGGACACTGGGGACACTGCTGAGGGCCCGGGCAGCGCCGCGGCTCGGGGCCGGAACGGCGGGAGCGCTGCGGGGGCTCAGCGGCAGCGCTGAGGGCAGGGCCGGGCCCATGGCGGCTCCGGGGGCTCCGGCTCCTCGGGGCTCTCACAGCTCCGGCGGCGGCAGGGGACACACACCGGGAAGGGGACACACACCGGGAAGGGGATACACACCGGGAAGGGGACACGCACCGGGAAGGGGACACACACCGGGAAGGGGACACAGCTCAGGCTCACGGCCGGCTCCTGGTCTGACTTTGCTTTAAAGCTGCAGTGACAGAGCTAGCAGAACCTTCCTGCAAATCTCTTCGAGGTGTTGGCTACTCTTATTTTACACACACACATATATATGAGAGGTTATTTGTTCTGAGCGTTCAGCCTCTCTCCGCAGGGCCTGCAGCCCGCTGCAGTTCCAGTGGGCATTGCCTGTCCCCCTTCTCGCCCAGCTCCAGGCTCGGATGTCCCTCCCCGGCCCCACAGCCCCGCTCCGGCTGTGTCGCTCCTGCCCTGTGCTGATGCTGCCCTGCCAAGGGAAGGCTGCTGGACTGATTTGGTGTGGCTTTTTTTCCCGACAAAAAGGTTAACTGCGATTTTCATCCTGAAGTTTTTTGCCGTTTGAAGGATACATATTTGCTAGCATGGTTGAAGGGTTTTTATTGGAATTCAGTTTGGCTGGCTGACTTTTACAGATTTCTTATTTCTCTCTCAAAAAAAAAAAAAAAAAAAAAAAAGGAAAAAAGTATGTACATTCCAGCCTATGCAGTGCTTCATCCATTTTCTGTCATAACCTAGAACGAGCTGTGCCAGGTTTTATAAAATTAATCATTCATCTTAGTACAACCTAGGTTGTTCTTTTTAGTTTCTCATGTTTGACCTAAGAGAAAATTACTAAGTTTTTGATCACAAAACCACAGACCAGACTGGTAGGCTTAGAAAAAGAGAACCTTCTTCAAGGAGATCAAGTCTTTTTCACACACTTGTCCATTTTGTAAATAGACACTTGTCCATTTCATAAGATGTCAATTTCATAAATAAACATCCACTAGTTTTGTTATACCAGCATTCTTTAGCATGATCTCATCATTTTGACTTCATGCAAACAAAATTCACTAACTCAGCAGCTCTAATCCAGCTTGCTGAAGTAGAAATACTAAATGGAGAATAAATAGATTAAAAATGAATACAGGGATCCTACTGGAAAAGTGAGTTTTTTCAGAGATGACAATATGAAGGGCAGCAAGTGTGATCTAGGCTGGGAGGGAGGGACTGACTTTCTTCATCACATAATGTCAAATGCAGGAAAATATAGGCAGACTTAATATGTAAAATGGTGAATTGTTCATGGTATGGAGATGAAGGAAATCTGAGCTGCTGAAGCAAATGGTGTGTGGAGACTCTGCAGTGGAAGCTGAATCAATTCCTAGACCAGAGCTGGTTGGTAAGGGGGATAGCTGAAATATCACTTTTACAGGCATATTGCAATTATATGCAAAAACGTGATTTATGAGAATGCTTCTGTGTTTACTGCTTATCTCCAACTGAGCTTTAGAGGTCCTGTTGAGAAGAACATAAAATGTAGCATTTTGTTCCTGTGCAATAAACAGTAATTGGGAAGCAGTTTTAATTTAAAGCCAGCTAAGGTTTTACTGCTTACAATAACTAGCAGAAAATGACTAAGTGTACAGTATGTATGAATGACAGATTAAAAATATTAATAATGAAGAAGCTTCAATGAAAGTATTGCTTTTCATTACATGACACACTCAGTACAAATCCTTAGATCAGTTTTACAAGTTTAACTGCCTTTTTCAGTTCTTAGGAAGGCAGCCCTGGATCATCCTGCATCCTTTGCTTGCTGTCCCAGTCCACCACATTACCACTTGCTTTTCAACAGTTATCTAGCTCCCCTGTCTTCCCTAGTTTATTTAATTTTGTTTTGTCCTGTTTTAAAACTGTGGAGCACAACATATCTACTAAAAACTTGGTGCCAACCTAAGACCCTTTTGTTAAAATACTATTTTAGTATTTTATTTGTCCTTACTCTACTGCTCTCTAAATTATCCAGACTTATTACTGAGGCAAAGTCAGTGTTTGAACTCCCATAAGTTGTTCCTATGCATGACAGAAAGAAGAAGAGCTTATATTTTAGTAATCTGGCTAAAAGAAGATTAGAGGTGGCATCTGTCTGTAATAACTCTCAGGATATATTTCTAAAGTGATATTTAGAAAAGACACAAAGAAGAGACTGTGGTAAGCTTAATTCTAGCTTTCAATTCCAATTTTTTGATGCAGAATTGTCTTCCAAGTATCTGCTTAGCTTCAGGGGGAAGCAATTTACTTTTAAATCTTCAGAATGGCAAGTGGGGAATCTCCTTTGTTTGAGAGACAATTGTGTTTTGTTTATTGACTGATAATATCAGTAGTAGAATTAAAACCATGGGTTAAAAACTGAAGTTTCAAGGCTGGAAGATTGAAAGAAATGAGAGTTAAAATAAAAACAGCAAGACACTTGGGCTTAAGGCAAATCAGTGAAAAGGACCAGGAGGAAGTCATCAGCCAGTGATTTCTCTTGTGGCACCTGATCTGTAGCAGCCTCACCATTTGTTGCTTAGGTCTAAACATTTTGAAGTCACACTGTCCTTTCCTGAAATACTGATTTATTTATATTTTAAATAAATGTCTTCCTTCAGCATTCCTCCACAAAAGTCAAGCATTTGCAGGGAGAAACAGAGCTGTTTCTGCCCTACCTAAATTGAACAATGTATTAGAAAAACCCCAAATGTTTAACAGTTGTCAACATGTCTGCCATTTCTGTGTTCTGTCTTAGAATTCTATTCTACTTAGAATTTTTCTAAATAAAATTCTTATTGACTGTAGCTTTAGGTCTGTCCCTCTGTGCCCTCCTGTAACTGGTGGTGGAGGAGATTGGGTTCCAAAGACTGATTTGGTTAAAACTAATTGGAGAGGAGTCATCAGTACTTTGGGAAATTGGACATACATTGGGCCAGTTTTGATTTGCCTTGAAGAAGTCAATCCACTAAAAAACCATGCATGCTGAACAAGAGCAGAAAAATCAGTCCTCCAAACAGTATCACAAAAAAGAAAAGCATTTTGTCTTTTCACTAAATTCCACAATATGGAGCTGCCATTGTGACCTCATTTAAAGTAGAGCCACTGCCTTAGACACTGAGCTTCATGATGTTTTTTGCAAGTACAATTAGTGATCCATTTCTCCTCTTTAGTCCTAGTTTTAGGTAAAGATCCCTTCTGGTACTAGCCAAAAGAATGCTTTTAGAGCTGAAGATGGTGTGTCCATTATGTTGCCACATCAAGGATGGGAATGACACGAGGTGAAAAGACCACCACTAAAAAGCCCTCCCAAACCCAACCAAAAAAATGCATTGAGTTCTGCCACATAATAAAATTTGTCTTTTTTTTTTATAGCAAACTAGTGTACCTTGTTGCGTGGGCACAACGTATCTTAGATACATAATGACCCAAATGAGTCACTTTTTATAGCTGTAAAATAATCTTTGACGTGCCTTAATGCAACGGACTACTGTTTTGATTAAGGCCTAGATTACCTTGGCCTGTCTGATAACTTCTACCAAGGGCTAATTTTCACAATAAAGATGGGCTTTTAATCAAAGTTTTCTACACCCTGCAGAAAAAGCTTCTGATATAATCTTTATGAGGATTACTGGCTGCCTCCTTCTGTGTGCAGGGTAAGGCCATCAGCCTCTTTGATCAGCACAGGAAGCAAATCTATGGATTTGCTCTGCAGGAAGGATGCAACTTCCTATTTCTTTAGTGTTGCCTTGTCCCCTTACAGCTTCTTGTGTAGCAAAACTGTCACTTGACCAACTCCAAGTCTCAAAATTCATCTCAGAGACAGCCTCTTCTCTAGTGAAGGCAGACTCAGACTGCTGAGACTCTGTCAAGCTTTCGCAGAACAGTTACCTTCATTGGACTCAATTTCCTCTGTACCAGATGAGGAAAGAAAAGCAGCATGACAGCAAGTAAATACTTAATTTCTATTTCATTATCAGACTTACTAGATATGACCAGAAAAGGAAACTGGAAGAATTAGATATTGTGTTGAAAAATGCAGTTTGAGGATAATATGGAGAGTATAAACTATGTTTCACATTTAATGAATTACATGACACAACTTTCCAGAGGACTATCAGTAACACAGAACCTCGTATGACCTACGCCTCTTTCTATTTTATGGGAGATCCCAGAGACAGTCTTCCCTGGATCAGAGTAGCATGCCTGACGAGTGAGCTCCCCTCAGTGCTGGAATGTGACACAAAATGTCCCTGCCACAGCAGTGACAGCAGGGGAAGGTGCACAGAGCCAATGTCCTGCGCTGCTGCTGGCCGGAGGCTGTGCAGGTGTCATGGAGCTCTCCTGAGACAGAGCTGCCATGGCTTGGGGCCAGCTCAGAGTTCTGATTTTCTGGCTTGGGCAAGCTCAGGGTTCTGCTTTCCTGGCTCCTGGGCTCTGCTCTGTGCCCAGCCAGCAGTCTGCTCCTGGATGTGAACTCGAGCTGTGCCTGGAACCTCACCTTGCATTCCCTTTAGGTGGTTGGGACAAATCACCTCTCTCCTGGCCTGGCTGGTTTCCCTCAGCCCACGCTCTCTGTGTGTGCTCCAGCACTGCAGTGCCCTAGGGCAGGACTAGGCCATTTGTTTATGTATAAACACATGGCACACTCCTCCTGCACAAGTGTTTGTTTTTGCATAACTGGCAGATAACAGGGCTGTAAATTTTATTGGTAAATATTATAAACATAGATCTATGATTTTTTCCCCCCAAGAATTGTGGTTTGAGTTGGATTCTGATCTCACTCTTGCCAATTTTTTAACTGATTTACCAATCATTTACCCATGTGTGACATTAGAGTAAAACTTTATGGGTTGCTTTTCAACAGCACTGACATTTCTTGCGGGTACTATTTAACATAATATAAGCAATTAAAAGAAAAACCAGGCTATTTTTCATCAAGATGCAAATGAACATGATTAAAATAATACTTTTTCTTCCTATCATTTTATACTTAATTCCTTATTATATATCTCTCTATATTGTATATATCTCTATAATGTGGATTGAACATGACATTTTTCTGATGGTTTTATGAAAACAACTATTTCTGTTTTTCTCTATTCTTTACATTAACGGGTCATGTCTTTTTCCAGAAAATATCTCTATCTAAATTACTATTAACATATATTTCTTCCCCTTGTTTTCCCTTCTAGAGTCAGAATTTACTACCACAGAGAACAGCTACTGCTGCATTCTACTCTTCCTGCACCACATTGTCTCAAACTGCTCAGAATTTTATGAGGTAACTTCAGTACTGTCATATCACACTTGAAACAGAATGTCTAAAATATTTGATAGGTGTGCAAGAGTTTGCTCTTCTGTTTTCATGAAACCCCTTTCCATACATGCTCCCTTTCCATTCCAGGATATATGGGATTGGGATATCAGATGCTTCTTTACACACTATTCTGAGTAGGTCAGAAGTTTTAATCCCCAAAATAATTTCAACTCAAATATGCCTTCTGAAGAAAAAAGGAACAAAGTAAAACTGAACACAACAAATACTAACTTCAGAATGGCTTTCAGTGGTTCAGTCAATATCAAACTGATGAAAAGAATCTAAACAGACAAACTATTTCAGAACACAACTTCATAGATTTAGATGTTTTCAAGGTGAAAATAATGCATACTGTGTAGTTCTGCATGCTTCACTATAATTTTCAGTATTCTAAGACCATTAATATGAATGATCCTATCTTTTTATTCTTGGATTCTTAGTTTTCATGTGCTGTGTCTGAAGTGGTATATAAAGTTATTTTGTTTGTATTTACAGTGTTATCACTTGCTGCTACTCACATGATCATTTGTTCCAGAAGTGTTACAAACAGCAGGGTAACAGAGTTGGTGCAGTCACAAACTAAATGCTTCAGACAATGGGAAATGCATTTACATTTGTATCATCAAGTTAGCACTGGAAAAAGTCTTTACAAATGTGCATCATGAGCATGTGAGTAATGTCCTAACAGAGTTTAGCTATTCCATATAGCTCATCTGGATTTACCTTACAGGTGATGCATGCTGAATTAAGAACTATATTTCTTGTAAAGATCAACTTTTGTACCATGGCAGGTGTAGGGTGCACCTGGTTACCAGCACTAATCAGAAGAAACTGCAGAATGATCAGAGCTCTTAAAATTTTGTTCCATTCTGAGAGTGTTTTCTGCCCAAATAATGACAGGTGCGTGAAGTTAAAGAGAAGACAGCTCCTGCTGAGTCAAAAAATCCAGATAATGAGGATAAAATATCTATAATACACACATATTTTTGTCATCAAATTCTGCTATTGTAATTCTTTAAAGAGCCATCACAATTCAGCTGAACTAGGTCTGTTCAGTGGCAATGTGTGTTACTCTTTTCTGTGGGAAGGTAAGGAGGGCTTATTGTTTCTTGGGGGGCTGCACCAAGGAGGTAATTACAAGCTGTAAGATATAATCACACGAACAGGGTATGGGCTGCAGGGCAAAGAGGGATGATGGTGTTTCTTCCAGTACCTTTGATTGCAGACCAGGGAACTGCACTGAGTTACAATTTCTAACCAAGCTCACAATGACCCAGGTGTGCTGTGTCCTTGTCCTCTCTGTGGCTGTCAGCTGTCATGGTAACACTGCTATGCAGGATAAAGGGGAGGGGATTTTAAAGTCTCTTAAAAGGTACAAATCTGACTTTTGCTCATACCCTTGCCAGATTTTTTTTAAAGTGATCTCAAACACTCTCATTTGTAACACCAACTTCCTGCCTCACCTCAGATATGTCCATTCATTCCAAACTTCAGTTTCCAAATGAACTAAATGCAAATACATGCATCACTTTCAGGAAGCTGACACTTTACAGAAAAGCATAATGAAGACAGTTTTATAATGCATTTTCCTTCCTTTGGGAGCAAAATATACACTGGACAAAGGAAAACATCAATCTGCATTTTAATGCACACAGAATAATTCTCTGTCTCATATTAGCAGTGTTCAAGTGTAAGCATAGAGCAGACAGAGCTCCAAGTTTGTAGAGCCTATTCCTGTAACTGTAATTGCTGTGAGAGATAATTGTCCCCACTGCAGCTTTACCAGGCAAATGGACTTTTGTGGATATCTCTACCTTAATTGAGCTGTGCTGTCAAGTTCAGAACACCTCTTGCTTCAGTCGCTTTCAGTTCCAGCCAGGCAGGTTCCCCTGGAAAACAAGCAAACAAATAATTTAGTAAGATGCTAAGGAAAAGCATGTGTGCATAGGTGAAAGACCTGACTGTTGGGCTTTTTTAAATGGCCTTTGTTTTTTCACTGTATGTGGATTCAATCTTCCCCTGAGTTACTGGCATTTGTTTGCTCGTTGTTTCAGACAGAATCCATAAGCTTTTAAACTTGGGCAAGACACGTAGGATGCATAAATCCTATCTTCTCTTGTGGTCAGGGCATTGGGAGAGCACAGGCAATGGCTGTTATGGTCTCATTACATCTTTTCCCACTCTCTCCTGGCAGGAAAGTACAGACTGATGATAGATTTCAAAAGCGAATAGTGGCTTTTTCAGTGTTTCAAAATTAAATAACTGGGAAAAGCATCTGAAAACCTGGAACTTCTGGCAGATTTTTCGGGAGGTCATTTTGCACTAACAGAAAAATTTCTCCTATGCTGTAAGTGAACAAAAAGTAGTTCAAGAACCCTGTGATGAAAAACATTTTCAGGTACATTTTCCTTTTAAAGAGTAATTTAAAGAAGGAGGATCTTATTTTCTTTTGAAGGGTGGAAGTAAAGGAATCCTGTTATTGATCAGAGGGTGCTTTCAATGAGGTGCTGTAGTTATGACAATGGGTTCCATCCATCTGGAGACCCAGCTGAGTGCCATTTGAATGATTGCAGCAGGAGCAGACATTCTCCACCTGAGTTTAACCTACCACAAATACAATCAGTGAAACACTGCAGCTCCCCAGGCTCTGGAACCCTGCAGAAACTCCAAACAGCAGAAGTGGATAGCATCATTTCACTGTGTACAAGCAGATATATTCACTTAACTTTAAATTTGTAATGCAGCTTTAGCTACACTGAGAGTTAATAACCAGCAATTGGCAAAAGCAGTAAATTCTGGCCCTTTGCATGAACTCTGATGCAGTTTTATAAGCAACCTTTAAAACTGGGCTGTTCCCTTGTTTGTGTTTAATTACACATGCATTTAATTTTGATTGTTAATTTGTGCAGACCTCATTTTCTCTGTTCTATCAATGTAATAATCCCATTCTTGTAAAATAACTGTCAGGTCCAAAGTGCCTGTGTCTCCTTTCCAACCCCAGTGTGCATCTGCAGAGTGTGGTTAAAGCTTGCAAAGACCCAGGGCACAGAGTGAATCTCGAGTGCTCACTGCTCTCATTTCAGGTGTGAGCCCTGATTCAGTGTCAGTTGGACTGTGGAAAAAAATAATGAGCAAGAAGGACCATTGAAATTTATATAACAAAGCCCATCTCCCTTCTCCTAACACACACCTATTTTTAAAATTGTTGATGATTTGAAACTGCTTGAAATTTCCATATTTTTTTTTTCCTTGGAAGGTGTGATGAAAGTGTCCCATAGAGCAGTTACCCTAATACAGAATTAGCGTGAAATTATGTGAGACCACGGGTGAAGCTTTGTGACAGAAACCTTTGTGGCAATTTTAGTTTAAGTAGTTCCAGATTTATTTCCCAGTTCCTGTCTGTTCAGTTTCATGCTTCCTCCACAGAGTACTGCTCCTGCCATTAAATCCTCCACCTTTTTATGGAGTGTGTGAAGCAGTCAGTGCATTCAGGATAAATACAGACCACCCTTGCTTTTTGTTTTGGGTTGTTGTTTCTTCCTTACTGGAAAAACATTGAGTTCAACAAGCACAATTTTGAGGCAATAGAGCAGGGCTTAAAATTTAATTTTCACAGAACTTCAGGAGTATTTAAAGGTTAGCACTTGATTTACCTGATATTATTCAAATTCAGCTGTACATGTCTCATGAATTATTTGCACATAGTACATACACAGACCTGTGTGTTTTGTCCATACAACTGTCCACTGAAATCTAACATAAAACTTTTTAAATAAATTTCAGATGAAAATTTCCTTTACGAAAATAATCTGCAAACTCAAACTAGTTAGCAGATGAATAATCTCAATAAATATATAGTAAAAATGTGTGATTATCACATAGATGAGAACAATGATACCCCAAGCACCCCAGGAACTCTCAAA
Source organism: Onychostruthus taczanowskii (assembly GCF_017590055.1). Taxonomy (NCBI): domain Eukaryota; kingdom Metazoa; phylum Chordata; class Aves; order Passeriformes; family Passeridae; genus Onychostruthus; species Onychostruthus taczanowskii. Next base: position 14,931,633 of record NW_024498573.1, on the reverse strand, counting down.
GTTCATTGTGACATTGAAGTTCAAAATTTGCAGGAGGTAGTCAATACTTGTGCTTTCACTTGTGTAAAAAACCCCTAAACTTGGAAAATTCTCAAGTTGCAGAGTTTTTGTTTGCTGTCCACCCTGCAGGGTTTAGATCAGCTCTTTCTCTGTCACATTTGTTGGTGTTACTCCCCCTGTGCTTGGGATAACAGGACACTCCAGCCATCACCTGTCCCACACAGCACAAGGAAATGCCAGCAGTATTAAAGGATTAATCTGACCACAACTGGTGGCTTCTGTTTCATTCATGTTCCAGAATTTTCATGTTTCTATCACTGCATTTCTCACTTTGCTTTTGTGTAAGTAGACCTGACCTGTGCTATCCACAGCCTGCTTGACTGCTTCATTTTCATATTATCAGTTATGATCAGCAGATTTTTCCACAGCTATGACCTTATTTTTCCCTTCTGTGCAGGGCTAGGAATGTTAAATACTTTGATAGAGGGGAAAAATGTCCTGATTGGCAGTGGTCTGAGGACTTTCAGCCTTTAAGGGCTACCGTACAAACTTGCCAGGGGAGAAAAGACCTGGCCTCTTTGCATATTTATTTGCATAAATACTGTCTTCAAAAATTGCATAAAGTTACAATATTTGGTTTAATGCTAACATCAAAAAATCAATTGAATTTACAATATTTGCTTTAAACAACACACTATATGAAAACTAGAAAAAGCATATTGCAAGCAAACCTGTAGGTGACTTACATTGTCTTATCCTTGTATGAGGGGAGGCAATTATATGGTTTTTTTGGCTGCATCTATTTTCTGTCAAAATGGTTTGAAGATCCTGAAGGATACACATAACAGGAAAGCAGTGACTGCTCTGCATGCACATATCTTGCAGAGCATATCACATTTTTTGGCACATGTCTACTGAAGGTGCATGGAGACAAGGTGAGATAAATCCAAATGTAAAAACAACATTGCTCTATAACTAGCCAGAGTTAATTCAAATTTACAACTTACAAACAGAACAGGAGATGACTTTGTGCTCCTGGGAAAACGTTCAGCTTCTGTAAGCTTTGCATTTTTCCTCAGTACAAATTTGGGATCAATGGAATTTAATGGTTACACCAAATAAGAAGTGACCATTGCCTGATCAGTAAGGAGGCCACATGTCAGTGACAGAAATGAGGAAACAGTCTCAGTGCAAAGCACAGCTCTTCTGGGCTGCAGCTCTGTGTGCTGTCTGCTGTGCTGCATGAATGGGGGAAGCTTTCAGTGCCAAGGGAAGAGCAATGACCTAAGTGTGCAATTTTTTTGAGAACCTGTGATTTTACAGCACACAAGACTGACCCTGTAACTGCAGCTTTTCTGTAGGTGACAAGAAAAGTGTCAGGTAAATGTTACTCTAAAATTTCCTGTTAAGGAGAGGGAGAGAGATTAAATGTTCAATAGGAATTAGTAAGGATCATGTAGCATCCCAGGAACCTAGGAATAGTTTTCAATACTTGCCTTTGCGTGCAGGATACGTGTTTGTTCACCATCATTCTGAGTGGTATTTAGTCCACATGAGGACATTTATGTCTCCTTTAGCATTCATGTTTGCATTGTCTGCCTTATGGATTGCATAGGAATGAATCCAATAAAATGAAATTAAAAGTAATATCCATTTTATGCTACCTGTACCACTAATTAAAGTATGTCTACTCAATTTATATTAAAGATCTGTGATAAGGCCAGCTTATTAATATTAATGTTAAGTCATCTGGATAAAATTTTTTCATTAAGATATTTCCTATTAAAATGTGTAATATCATGAAAAAAAAATCTACAATTCTCACCTCTGTGAAAATGTTACCTGTTTCACTGCAGAAGGGGAAATCATCATGCAAGTTTCATGGGGTTAAAGAAGTATGAGCATGCCAAATGATATCTCCAGTCTGGCAAAATTAAGGGGCAGGTCCAGGAGAATTCCTCACACCTGAGCTAAACAGGGCTGTTCACAGCTGTAGCAGGCCCAGGGGACCCCTACAAAGCAACAGACAACAAGAGTGAATAAATATCAACCCCCTCATTATTTCTCCTTCTGTGTAAGAATTGTGTTAAACTGGTTTGGGTGTTTTTAAATAACAGGAAGACTAATTAGAGATCTCCCTGCTTGTGATGCAGTGAAGTGCAGGTACATCATATGGGCACATATGATGACGCTGAAATCAAGTCAGATGATGACTTTATCAGCATTAAATAGCCATATTCCCAACTGACAAGGGAAAAAGATATCCTTCCACCTTCTTTGAACTTCTTGCATTCTTAACATTCCTTCCATAAATCATTTAATACCTGCCCTATTCATAGGAAAATGCATTGCTGAAGTTAAACAGTGGTTTTTCTCCTTCCACTCTCATTGGAGAGAAGCATAGTAAATTCTGCCTGATTTGCATGCAGGTTTGCATACACAAAGCTCTTGTCATGAACTAGCAAACAATAACTTGCTCATGTCAGAACACATTGTACAAACAACAGCATCAAATAGCTACTGAGCTGTATTATTACCCTGCTGTGCTGTGCTACTGAGACTTCTCCACACAAATCTGCAGTCTGCAAAGGCAACAGAGGGGATAAATTGAGCAGCTTTGTGCCTGTCCTTGTGCTGCAGTCCAAAGAACCTCCACTGCTTTGTGGGACATCCTGACTCCAGGGAAGTTCTGAGGCCCTGATGAACCTGTGTGCAGAATTTATAAAAAAAGTTTCCCTGATGACACAAGCCAATTTTCCATGTGGTGCCTGGAAGCTTCCATCATTCAGGTACTGGGTAATGCACAATCCGTTTCTCTGTGTTGTGTTGCCATGAAAATATCAGCATTACACTGTGGGCAGGCTGCTCCTGCAGCTGGGGGCTCTACAGGCATGAAGTGTGTTACTGATCCAGCTGTCATAGGTCACCCACACCATTTCAACACTGGCAAAAGCTCTCCTGATGTGTCATGGAGTTACAGCAGAGCTTCTGACAGCACCTCATGCAGAGTTTGATGCTAACACCTGCCTGCCTACCTTACTTACCTTCTGGAATCTGCCAGAGGAACAGAAGCAAGGGGAACTAATTAGTGGAACTCATCACTGGTAACGAGGAGGCAGCAGGGCAGATCTGCAAAGGATTGAATGAGAGGACAGTTCAATCAGGGCAGTTACAGAATCAAAATATGCCTAACATGAAGAATACTGCTGGCTGTCACATAGTGAAAGCACTTTGTAGAAGACTGGAATGGCAACTTTGAGAGTTGCCTCAACTTGGCACCTTCCTTCTTAAAGAGCAAAGCATATCATATGCTGCACAAGGATAAAGCCACTTTGTGCAAATCATTAGAGGAGGAATGCTTTTAGGATTGAAAAAGAATCAATGCCATGCTGAGGTAAGGCACAATTTGTATTGCAATTTAGCTAACACAAGACATGTAAAAATTCATTTTAGAGAGGTTTTCTGAAAATGAATTTGCACAAAATATCAGCAGGCAGGATATTGGGCAAATACACTTAGGAAGGGTTGTTTTGATAGATCACAGTCTTTACTTCCTTAGAACTAGACTTGCACCATATATAAGAAAAACTGAAGTGTCTTTCTGTCCAGAGTGTGACAGCTCTGCAGGTTTCTAGGCCATGGCAAGCACCAGCTGAGGTGCATTTAACAGCAATACCTCCAGGACTACAGCAGCACAGTCTTGCAGCTGTCAGCACTTAAAGCAGGGAAAGCTACAGGTTCCAAGTGTACAGCAGGCTTTTGGTTCATAGCTCAGATGTGGTGTGGTACTTAGGCAAAAAATCATACAGGTACAGGGCAGCTCTTTCTAAAATCCTTAAGAAAGAGTTGTAAGGATTGCTGCAAAGTGCTACAAACTGGAAGCATTAGGAATTGGCAAGCCTACTGGGAAGAAGTTTGTTGTTTTCCTCCCTTGGGAATGCTTTCCCATGAAGCAACAAAGCAACTATTGACAGTGAAGAGTTTCATAAAGTATTCCCTCATGAGAGGAAGTTAGTGCATTGTAATTCAGAGTCAATCTGGCAAAGTCCCCACTGCTGTTTGTGGGAGAAGTAAATACTGTGAGGCCTGAAATGTGATTTTCCTGTACGGGGAATACCTGTAGCATATCTCTTGGTGTCATCTTTGAACCAGCTGTAGCGTTTAAACTCTCATCAGTTTATCATCTGGAAGCTCAGGCATTTGGAACCTTGCAGTAAAACCCAAATCTTTAAACCTTGTGGCTTAAATGGATTTAATTGTGGTTAGGGCTCCAACAGGACTGCTGGGGCACAAAGGACCTCAGCTAAACAGAACCTTTGACTGCAGGACTGCAGGCTTGCAGAACGAGGTGGAACAACCCTGGCAGTGGTACCAGCGATCTGTGTGCCCTGACCTCTGCTGTGAACCCCAAATCTCTCCTCTCCCTGGCACTAGAGCCAGGGCTGAAGAGTCACTCCAGGGCTGCAGAGCCAGGACACAGATCAGGGAAACTGTGGAGTAAGAACCCAGAAAAAGTGTTTCTAATGGGATCAGTGACAGTGAAGCTGCCCCAGGGATTCAGCAGCAATATACCTCAGACTTACGTAGGAACTTGTTACTCATTAATCATTAGTCAAGACACACTGCCTGCCCACAAAAGCTTCTAATATTTTCAGTTCTGCTGTAGTACAGAAGGAAAGCAAGTAGTAATGTGCTCTGGCACTTTAGGGCTGCATGTCTTTGTGGGGAGGTAGGAGCAGCCTGTAAGGGTTAACATTTAAACCAGGGACAAATAATTGCAGAGTCATGAAACACAGTGGTACGTGAAGACAGCTGTATCTCAACACAAAACACACTCTGAGAATGAAATAGTCAATCAAGAATCTTAACAGGGAAAACTATTCATAGTTCTTAGAGCCCAGAGTCTCTTTTTGAGTAATTTAGAAATATGTTTATTAATCACACTATAAATATCAGTGATATTTTAAATATATTTTAATTACGGGTCCAACAGTAGTGGCTTCTTTAATAGCATACTTAAAAACAAACAAATAAACAAAATAATAGGCAAAAAAAAATCCTTAAAACCCAATGCTCTTCCATCCAAAACTGTCACACTGTTCATATTGATCCAATACAGGAAGGGGAGCATTACCTGTGGCAGAGCAGTGCTGCTGCTCATACAAGAATAGCTGCTTCAGTGACGTGCAGGAGCTCCAGGAATGAATTGACATGGCTGCTTACCTAAACCAGTTCTCTCTGAAAAACACAAAATACAGACAAAGATTTGTTTCATTACAAAGTAGTTCTGTTTGGAGGAGAAATAGGATTACAATGCCTGCAATCCTCTTTGCACTCCTCCTTGAGGAGCAGCTCCACCAGGTGAGCTGATGTGCCAAGCCAGCTCTGTGGCTGCAGGGGAACCAATTCCTTGGTGCTCAGGGAAGCCACTGGAGAACAAACCTTTGTCTGTGAGCTGGAATTTTGGCAGCACTTCCTCAGCATGCAGAAGCCAAAAGTGGTATTGGGTTGAAAGCATCTGGGAGGGAATGAGGCACAAGCTTGTTTTTATGCACACCTCTGTGGAGTTCCTGTTATTATCTGGGATTGGGCACTAGGAGAGTCAAAGTGCTGAGTGACAAAGGAGTTGCTTTTTACCCTCTGCTGTCACTTAGCAATGTCATTCTTCTTACTTCATTTTCCACCTTCCCCCCCCCC